>NC_137267.1:53336384-53385982 GCF_053477335.1 Acartia tonsa
GAAGGCACGGGCTAAAAAAAAATTGTTTTAATCTTATGATTGTACATTTCTTTATTCGTAGAAAGCGGTTTATAATACGATGCTAGACATAGTTTTTTCGTATGGATGAGAACCGGTTCCTATCCACTGGAGTCGAATGAATACGAGAAAAAATGTTATCCTATTAAATTTTTTATATTATATTGTTTCACCTGGAGCAATACGTTTTTGAACGTTAATACTTACGGACAAACAAGCATACTTTATTTTAAGGATAAAAATAAATATTTTAAAAAATTTATATCATTTAAGACTTATTAGTAAAATGTCTCTTTGTCAAGCTTAAGATCTCTGTAACCGCTGAACCAATAAAGCTGTACTTCTCAGGGAATGTATTTACTTGTTATATGGTATTTTAAAATTTTTATAAATATTTTTTACTTAATTGTTAAAATTTCAAGCGTTAAAAAAATAATTATTTCTAGTTCAAGGAATCAAAAAAAAAGATTTTAGATAAATTGTACAATCCCTATATCCCTGCTTAAAATGTACACTAGTGTTGTTTTTTGTTCTGTTGCGATATGGATGTGTCCGTGCATCCATTTAAACATTTTATTACAACATAATTATTAAAATATACATGTTTCATTTATCCTATCAATTTCAAACTTTGCATGATGATTCCCAAAACAGTTAGGTACAATCTAGAAATTGTAGCAACTCTATAATCGTTACCAGAAAATCTGTTTAACATTTTTAAATTTGATCAGGCTAGATAAAGATTAGAAGAGTCCTGTAGGAATAATTCACCTTGTTTTTTTCTCTAAATTAAAAAATTAAAAATGGGGAGGGATAGCCTTGTGTGAAATCAGCTTCTATTTCATATCATGTCAAGATTTTTTTCCGTTTTCATCTAACCAATACTCTGTCAATTGATGCCTGAAATTATTTTTCTATCAAATGTTTCATCATATTTTCCAATATTTCAAGTAAATGAATTTTCCTAAAAATGCCACAAGTATATGATGGTATATATTACCAAGATGTGAAAGAAAAATTTAGGTAATCAATTTCTACCGTTTTCCGGTTTTGAGAAACATCCAGGGAATATGAAAAAAAGGTTTATAGGCCCACATTCTATGTAAAAATATACATCAGATTTTAAACTTTGACTGGAATTGTGCAAAATTAGGCCCTTAATATAATATAAAAACTGACCGAAAAAATTATCATTCATGCATTTTGAATTAATCAACTCTAAAATGCGCCGTTGTTTTTAGTTACTTTGATGTATATTTCTAAAGAGAACATGGACCTATAGTTATTTTTTTGTACTCCTAATAGTTGTTTCCCCCCAAAAAAATTTTGAGACACCCTGTATATTGATGAAAAGTAAAGGGAAAGTTTTTTGCAATTATTGCCCACAAACAATAATCTAACCATTCAAAGTATATAAAAAAATCATTTATTACGAAAGACATACAGACTACATACTGATGTATAGATTAACCATACCTAATTTCAAAAAGCTCTGCTTTTTATATTCAAATATTCAGATTTGAATCTGACATAAACAAGTTTCAATGTCTCGTAAGCAATGGAGAAAGTCAGTGCAAAGGAAATACATTTTATGCATACATTTTATATGGTCCAGTTGTATCCATATATAGTTGTTATTGCCAAATGGCGTTATCCCAAAGTTTCTTATCATTTGATTTAGTAGGTTTTATCCTCTTAGAAATATTTTTTTCAATTTTGAAAATTGTATACACTCCCCCCCCCCCCACTGACAGAAGTATGACTATGGCAGAGAACAACTATTTTAGATTAGGTTAGGTTATAGGCAAGGGTGCCGAGCACCCGTGGCAAGGCAGGCTAGGGGACCAAGCGCTGCGGCTAGTCAGACAAGGGTGCCAAGCGCCGCAGCCAGAGTTCATAGTTCTGTATGGGTGGGGGGGGGGGGGGGGGGTTATAAAAATTTTCAAAATAGAAAAAATATTTCTAAGAGTACAATACCTGCTATATCAAATAATAAGAAATTGTATAATTGTAGCAAACTTATTTTAATACAACTAAGTTTCAAATTCTTAACTATTCTACTATGCTTTGAAATCTCAAATTAGTTTTCAAAATTTGTAAATTAATGTATGATATCATAATATGTAATTAAATCTAAATAGTTAAAATAAGTGGACCAAAAGGTCCCAGGGCCGGTTCTCGTATGTATAATCTAAGAACGCATTTGAAGAATGTCCATCCTGAAATTTTTCAGGTATGTAAGTTTGTTTTGATTAACACCTATGAAAGGAAGCCTGCAAGAAATACACCGATCCAACTTCTAAAAGACTGCTACTAGTAGACACTTGTTGGCATTCAAAGTCAAATTTCGCTTTCTTCACCCTTTTATATAACAACCTTTGTTTTGTAGCTGCGCTTCATAATTTATGGATATTTTAATCCATAACGTTTGTATCTTATTTATTCAATATTTATGGCTTTCTTGTATTAATTTTACCACTTTATTAAAGCTCTATGTCCTAAAGTATGTTACGACACGTGGCTTGAGAGATCTTCACTCAAAGAATTTCATTGAACATATATATATGCAAACAGGATATGGGACTTACAATGCATTCTGCTAATTTGGAACCAACAACTCTGTCCTTATTTGAGCTCTCAAAAGCGATCCTTTTATTTTTAGTCATCTATGGATAGCAGCAACAGTTTTAAGGTCCTTTTTTCACTTAAAAAATTAAACAGCTGTAATTTTCTTATTTTTGAAATTAGGCCTTACTGTTAAGGGTTAAATTTTAGGCCCTGGAATCAACCAAAAGAAGCCTTGAAGAAACAAAAGAAAATGTTCTGAATAAAAGGCCTAGAATTAGCCAGCCTAGTGCACAGGTAATTAGAAAATCATGAATTTTTTAAGGGATCTATAAACACTTAGCTATAACTAAGAAACAGCAGCAGAAAAGTAGAAATATAATTTCAAGTGTAAAGTAAAAATAAAAGGAATTTTAAACTAACAAGTTTGTCTCAAATTGTTTATTCAAATTTCTCTAATTCAAAAACAAAATTTCAGTGGTTAATTGTAAGCTGAAATGACTACTGTTTTATAACAGCATCATATGTTAGCACTCCTGTTTATAAGTCTTAGCACACATAACTTTAATTCAAAACACCATGAGTGTCCCTTCCCCCCTTTACTGATATTAAGTTATATATAATTTTAACATTTTAGATCAAAATAAGAATGTCAAAAGAGACATTTGAAGAGGCTATCTTGGCAATGTGCTGCTATAATGCAGTTCCATTCTCATTTTTTTCCGAGCCAGGCACAATGTTTCAGAAATCTCAAAAATGACAAAAATCATAAAGATTTTTTATTTTAAAATTTTCTATTAGTTTTCAAAACAATAAAAGGGATCCGAGGTGGATATAAGTGGAGCATTCCCCTTCCCCCACCCCATTTAAAAGCTGTGCTTAAAGAGCGTAGATATTAAGGGATATTTTTCAACTTGTGTATATTAATAAACAATTGTTAAAAGAATATTTTAGACATTATCAAAATCGACTTTTTGTCACTCTCTGGAACACTGTGCTAGGATTCCAGCTGATGAATGGCAACATTGCCAAAATTCTAGGAGTACCATTAGGTGCCAAAATGGTAAAGAACCTAGTTATGAAGAGAGCTGAGGAGGTTAGTATCTCAGTAAACTTAAAGAGACAAAAAAATTATCATCAGATTATCAAACCTTAACATTATAATAATAAACAAAAATGTTTAGATTTTCCATGTTTTTCATTTTTTCCTCTCAAAAGGCCTAAAAATCAGGATGTTTTTGGTTGATCAGTATAGCAAAAGGTGCCTAGAAAATGTTAAGGTTTGATAATCAGATGATCAATTTTTTCACGCACAATCCCTTAAATTGTGATAGTTCCATGGAGTATATTTAAAAATAAGCTAGAAGTGTGAAGCTTTTGATATTATGGGGTGTGTTTAAAATCTTGTTCAAAAAATTGGGGGGGGGGCGGGGGAGGGGGAATTAAGTTTTAGTTAAATATGTTTGTATTTAAATAAAATCATAATAAAGTGTTTTGGGCATTAAATCAAATTAATTATTTTTAAATTTTGAAGGAGAAAATGAAAATGGCGGAAAAACTGAAAAATAAGTGGCTTTACATCAAAATTGATGGTGCCACCCGCCACCGTCATAGCATAGTTGCTATAAATGCCAGATTTGTAGGTACAGTTTGTTTTATTTCATACAAGAGCAGTTTAGTTGCTATATTTTAGGCTTATTAGGAGTTATGCCCCTATATATAAACCTTAACATGATCTATGTGAACCATGTCTTAAGTGGAGAACCCAATTAAGTAGTTATTGAGATCTCAGGCTTCAGACAAAAAAAAATTTGCTATTAATATAATTGGATATAATCTCATTTCCTGTATAAGTTTTAGTAGCAAAGCTGCTCCATAATTCTCTTTGTCTGTCTCTCAGTCAGTCTAACTATTAAATAGGAAAAAAATGATTTTCTCTGCTGTTATTGAAATTTTCAGTTAATATTAAGAAATATGCACATTCTATACATTGTTTTGTCTGTCTGTTGGTCATGCTTCAAAAGACATAAAGCTAATTTTTAAAGGTTTCATGGTTTCATGAGTTTTTTTTGCATATTCTCTATTTTTTTGTTTAATTATTATTAAACAGCTGCTGTATAAATTACTTTGTTTGTTTGTCCATTACATGAATTTTTGGCAGCAAAATTTGTAACAACAATGAAATTTCTTCATAAATTTTTTGAAATTAAGAATAAAAAAATTAAAACTATTCTATTTGTTAGATGGTGATGGATTTGGAAAAACTGTAACTCTATCTGTAAAAGGAAATATGCAACAAATGATAGAACTTTAATTATAAATAAAGATAATGAAGATATTCATTTATCAAGTCAAAAATAACAGCAATTAAAATTAAAATTGTTACTAGCAGTGTATGAAATTCAATTAAAGTTATATTTCAATTATATATTTGTTGCAAATTCTATTAGATTCAATGGGGCGTTCAAAAAGTAGTGATTATAGGAGAATTTTTATGGATACTTTGAGTGAGTTCCAGATTGACCTTGGACATGTTGTTAGTATTGTCAGCGACAATGCAGGAAAGAATTTGTTACAAAAAATAATAGTAACTTTTCTAGAGGAATAAAAAAATGTTATGGTTTATTAATTGCAAAGAAGTTGTATCAACTTTTTCACTTTTTATTTAAGATAGCTAGCCGGCTCTTTTAGTAAGTAGTAGATGTAAAAATTTTCATAGAATTCAGATTTGCAATCGGTTTTTTTGTAGACCTCTTATTTTTAAAGTAATTTAAGTTTTAAAAAAAAATAATTAAGTCGGTTTTAAGGTACTAAAACGCAACAAAATAAAAGAAGAAAATGGCCAGTATGAACAAAAATAGTAAGATCTTTAATTTGACACCTTACTTTTAAAATTCTGTTAAGTAATTATTGAAAAAATCTATTTTGTTAACCTCGGATTAATCAAAACTTTGAAATTAAAAATGTCCTCTCACAGGCATAAAAAGTATGTGTTCATATATACTTTTAGAATGAGAAAAATAATACGAATCCATTCTAAGCAAAATTGAAAAACTTTTATAAAACTAAAATAAAAAATATAAGTTTATTTTAAGAATCATAATTTTTGGCTTTAAAGGGTTAGCTTGAATAAAACCTGAACAAAACCTAAACAAAAGACAATGCAATGTAGCAGATATTTTTTAAACACAAGAAACAATAATGTATTTTTAACTGCATTGTTTTGAAGTTTATAAACAGACTGATGCATATTTGTTCATAATTTTTCATTCTTTACATGTTCTGTAATATCACTATATTTATTGTAGTATCTATTGTATATATTGTATGAACGTTCTCCTTTTTTTTTGGCAATTCTATTGGTTAACTTTATAGGTTAAGCTTCGCGATTCGTCAATTTTTGCGATTTGTGATTGGCTAGTTTAGTAGTTACAATTCTTAAAATAAACTTTTTATTTTTTTTTATTTTTATTACAATTTTTTAAAACTTTTTCAATTTCGCTTAGAATGGATTCGTAATATTTTTCTGATTCTAAAGGTATATATGAACCCATATTTTTTATGTCTGTTTGATAAAATATTTAGGTTTAAAGTTTTTATTAAACCAATATTAAAAAAATAGATTTTTTCAATAATTACTCAACAGAATTTTAAAAGTAAGGTGTCAAATTAAAGATCTTACTATTTTTGTTCATACTGGCCATTTTCTTCTTTTATTTTGTTGCGTTTTAGTACCTTAAAACCGACTTAATTATTTTTTTTAAAAACTTAAATTACTTAAAAAATAAGAGGTCTACAAAAAAACTGATTGCATATCTGAATTCTATGAAAAATTTTACATCTACTACTTACTAAAAGAGCAGGCTAGCTATCTTAAATAAAAAGTAAAAAAGTTGATACACCTTCTTTGTATATAAGAGGGCTTTTTTGTAAAAAAGATACTAATAATATGACATGAAATAACTAGCTCCTCTGAAAGTACATTTAAGTTTTACCTTAAAAATTTTATTATTTAGAAAATATGAAAATTTTACCAAATTATGCATTAATCAGTATTTCTTTGTATATGTGATATTTGTTGTAAAGCTATTTCAAATTCATTTATTTAGCGAATATGTGCAAATTTGCACGTGAATTAGACGAAGAGGCAAGAAGTCCCTCAGGTGAACCACATGTTCCTGATTATGATGATCTTGAGGACAATGAAGAGGACATTGTTACTTCCCTTGAGAACTTTCGAGAGATAAACAAAATGCTTGCTGATATCCCTGCAATTATGCACATGAAGTGTGCCGCTCACACACTCCAACTTGGTGTTGAAGATGGCTTAAAAGAGCAGGAATAGAAATAGAATAACCATTCATAATTTATTTGTTTTCTTTCCTTTCATGGTGTCTTGACAGGGAAGTTTAATGTTGTTCCTCAGCCATTATTTTCTTTCCTTATTCCAATTTGTGTAATTGATCAGCAAAGACTACCTTAGGAAGTTTGTATTAGGTAACTTTATCTGAGCGCATTTTTTGTTTTTAGTGGCAAAGCTACTCTATAATTCACAATGTCTGTCCGTCCGTCTGTCCGTCCGTAATTAAGGAATTGGGGGAAATGATGTAATGTCCAGTTAGTGCATCTATATTTTAAAAGTGATTACTCGTGGCCATTTAATTTGTTTGATTATCTTATACCTCTCCGCTAGTCTGGGTTGGACTGACACAAAAAAATCTAACAATGGCTATATTTTGGCTAGGAGAATGGTTCTTACAGTTTTAGAATAGCAATTCTACTTAAAATGTTATCCTTTTTTCATGAATCTATTCTATTTGTTTGATTAGGAATCCAAAGACAAAATAGATTTTTATCGAGAAGTTGTGAAAAAAGCAAGAAATAAAACCTACAGTATGTATTTCAAAGCCAATAATGAAAATATACCTTCAATTGACAATGATACGAGATGGTCCAGCTGTTTCAAAATGCTTGAAAGTTTATCAAACTGCAAAGTAACAATTTCTCAACTGGCCAACATTGGGAATGTCATCTTTGAGAAAATGAATGATAAGGAATTTGATGATCTAAAAGATCTTGTGCGTGTGCTGCGAGATCCAGCCAAATTGACCCTAGAACTCCAGAGTGAAACACTCACTCCAGGTGAGTTTGTTAAGCTCTGGAAGCTTTTGATCAACAGGCTAGAAAAGCTTACATCACCTCTTGCCACAGAACTATCATCAAGTTTACGCCTGAGAGAAGACCAACTATTCAATTCAATGCTGAAAGCAGCCACCAAGTTAGATCCAAGGTATACTCTTGCCATCACAGATGATGACGACGAAGAAGTGAAAAAATACCTCTTATCTAGAGTATCAAAATTAAAAGGTTTGTTCATTTGAAATTCTAACAAATAAGTAACAAATTTTTTCCTTAATCTAAACACTGGACCACTTTATTATGCAATCTTCATTTTCATGAATATTTTGACTATGTTAAAGCAAAACATATGATTCATATGAGTAAAATGCTTTAATCGTAAAAGAAAAAATCAAGTCCTTCCTATAAGAATTTGATATAAAATAGTCACTGACAGGTAGTCAATATCTTTATTGGGATGAAACTCTAAATGTTTAAATTGTTAATCTACCATTGACTACACACATTGATGATTTAAATTTTTTGTTAAGATATAGATTCAACTCCTCTAAATGAGGTTGCAGATGAAATAGTTGTCGATGAGCCACCTACTCTTGCTGCCAACACAGATGGTGAAGAAAGTGACAAGGAATTCGAGGAAATAATCAAAGAGAGGTATCGCCAAAGACCACCAATTAGGAAGGTAGGATTTTAACTCAAAAAACAAGGATGACAACATTCATAAGTAGCGAAGCGTAAAAAAGCATGGATGAAAATATGTACATACAAGTACATTTAAAGATTATTTGTTAAAATCTGGAATACATTTATTGGAGAAAAATAAACATGAAACCTCCTTTTGATTTCTATGATAATTGTGACTGACTGTCAAAGTAAATTACATATAGGAGGCTCAGAACAATAGGGAAAATTATTTTGAAACTAAGATCCAAATTTTTTTGAAAATCGGACCAAAAACACCAAAGATATGGGGAAATAAGTAAAAAATATAAAAATAGCCAAAAACATGCTGAAAGGCAGTCCGATCGTCATGGATGTCTCTTAAAACGACTAGTAAAGGTGGGGCAAGGAGCCTGACTGTTAAGGGGTAACATAGATTAACATAGATAGAGTACATCCAAGCGGATGCAAGTTAAGTGAATTAATCAATATATGTTCATTCTTTCTCATAAACAAACATATTTATTTTATTAGAGCAGTACTATCAAAGAACTTGAAAAAGAAATTTGCCGCGGATTGGAAGATTTAGTTGAGAAAAGAGACTCTTTGAAAAATATGTTTAAGGTATGTAAGTATCATTTACCCTGTATAAAAGCACTGCTTTAAGGACAAAATTTTAAATGTTTTGCTACAACCATCAATGAATTTTGTTCTAAGCAGTTTCTGCCAAAATAGTAAGATGTGTATGTCTTTCCATAAATACTTTTTACATTTTTACATTTTGACAATTTTTCATTGTTTATTTCTTTTTATTTGCTTATAACTTCCAATTGTTTGATTGGGTAAGTATGTTTTATAAAAGGACAGTAGTCTTTTCCTTAATTTAAAAAAAAATTAATAAAATTTTTTTTTGTTTTAGTCTGGAATCCCATATCCAAAAATAATTGAAGATCATTACCCAGAGTGTCTGAAAGAAATTGCTCTGCAACTATTTGCATTACCCACAACTCAGGTAAATTCATATGCTTGATTTTATATCTAGGCTTGCAGAAGGGTGGCAAAATAAAGAAAATAGCCATTAATCATTAATAACTATGATTTGGGTAAATTGCTTTCAAAACAGTTCTAATAAAAAAAACACTGTATTGGTTTTAGGTCTCTGTGGAAAGAGTGTTTTCTGTTGTCCGTCTTTTAAAAACAGACCTTCGAAATCGCCTTCAACCTGAGGCCTTGGACTCTCTAATTTTTTTGAGAGTAAACAGATTATTGAATACAGAACAGGTATGCAACAAAATATGTTTGTATTTAATTATGAAATACAAGCGGCTACGCGCCTAGAGGTCTCTAGGGGCATTTTAGGGAAGGGAGTGGACACATTTTTAAAAAATTTATAAAGAAAAAGTAAAAAAAATTGGATGGTAGTTTTTATATTTTTTTCTATGGTCGATTTCTCTTAGAACGGTGGTGGTACCCTCCCCCAAAATAGTTATAAACTTTTTCAGGGCTATGAGAAGCTAACCTGTAAAGGTGAACAATATCGGTTTGGCGGTTAGTGGAATTCTTTGGTAGAGACAGACAGACAGACATCTTGTTACTTTTAAACAACCTCTTCCCCCTGTTTATGTTTCACCATTTATATTATATTAGATTTTTAAAACATTCTGGTCAATTGCAGATAAACTGTAGCAAAATAGATTTTTTACGTCAATCATTGATATTAAATCTAACATCTTGATGTTTGTTGAATAAAATACTCATTTATTAATTCTTTAGGACACTGAAGGACAGCCAGGCGCCGCTACCCAGGAGCAAGGCGAAGTTTTTGAACTTCATGAACAGATTTTTTAGCTACATTCCACCCACCTCTCCCCCATCCAGTAATATATCAAGGAAAGATACTTTATAAAAATAATGTGTTAAAAACAAAGGCTTTTTTTAAGTTTTGAAATTTTTTCAGGACATTTTTCATTGCTGGATAAAACTACAAACTTCAAACCTAAAAAAAGTCTTGCGGAACCAATTATTGTTTACCTATACAACTTTTTTTCAATTATTGTTATGTTTGTAATTTGTTGAAAGTTTGAATGAATGTATATTTTCATTGTTATTTTTTTCAGACTTATAATGAAATGTTTTGTTTAATTCCTGAATTATAATCTGCACTAAACTTCCCATGAGGTAATCCTTATAATAAAGTAACAGGATGTCTGTCTGTACCGAAGGATCTCACTAACTGCTGAATCGATTGGGTTCTCCTTAACGGGATAGCTTCTCATAGGTCCCGAGAAGTTTTATAACTATTTTGGGGGAGGGTACCACCACCTTCCCAAGAAAAATCACAAAAAAAATCGAAACATAGCTAGGTATCGTAGAAAGAGACTCATACGCAACATAGCTAGGTATGATAGAAACTTGAATGCAACAAAAAAACAAACATTTATAGTGCCACTAGAGGCTTCTAGGGGTGTAGCCGCTAGTATCTATTACTCTACTTCCTCATTCCATTATTTTAAATTCATTTTAAAATAAGGGGCGTTCAGTGATAAACAAGCTACTTTGAGGGAAATTGCTGTCCATACGAGAGGGTTCCTGTGCGATTATTTACATTATGAAATGGTTTTACACCTGTCCATATGTATCTAACAAAAAGATGTTATGTTGAAAGTCAACATCTGGTTTTGTAAATTTGTATGGCTTTTTTTATTTTTGCTTCGAATAATCGTATAAAATAAGTTTTTCAGACTGTCAGACTTTTGTTAAGGGTACTATTCACAAATGAGAGCAAGTAATTTTAATGACCGTATACTTTATTATTGTAAATATTAATCAAGTTAAGCTAAGTTAACCGGTAGGGAAAAAAAAAAACATTAGCACTTTATTCTTATTTTTGCTTTGAATAATCGTATAAAAAGTTTTTCTGGCTGTTCTTCTTTTGTAAAGGGTACTTTTCACAAATAAGAGCAAGTAATTTTAATTACTGTTAGCTAAAACAATTCTAACATGCCTAAATTAACGGAAAATGCTATCTGTTACGTACGGACCGACCCTTATAATAGAAAAGCTTCGCTTTTAACAAAAGTAAATTTGCAAAACTGTTCAAATACAGTATATGGTTCAAGAACATACTTATCAGGATTAGATTAGAGATGCTTCGCTTACAATATTGTGACTTGTTGTAATAGGATTCAGTATTCCAAAAAACAGGTGAATAAGATAATTTTTAAAAGCGAAGCTTTTCTATAATTAGGGTCGGTCCATATATCCGTCCGTCCGTATTTCTGTCCGTCTGTCCGTACATAACGGATAGCTTTTTTGTTAATTCAGGCATGTTAGATTTGTCCTATCGATTTCAAACTTTGAATGATGATTCCTGTAGTAGTTAGGTACGATTTAGAAAGCGTAGCAACTCTATAATTGTTACCAGAATGTCCGCACGTTTATTTTAAACTTGTTGATTTTTAACTTTTTAAAACAATTTTTTATGTGATATAATCATCCAATTGATCTGATTTTCGGTGTACTGATTCCTATTACAACAAGGTATAATATTAAAGCAAATCAACTCTATAATCAAGTCCTAAAAATGCCAGTATGTCCTTAAACATTAATCTGTATTTAAGAAGTTTTGCAACAAATTTACATATAATTTTGTTAAAACTTACATATTTATATTTTGTATATTCAGATCTGACACTGTACCAGAGTTAATGTTTGTCTGTCATACCGTTTCAGAGCTCTCCTTTATTGATGTTGTCATCCTTATTTCATATAAAAAATTTGTTGTCAAAAATGAATCAGCATGTTTTAAATATATATACAGATTTCTGGTAATGATTATAGATATACTATGATCTTTATCGTACCTATATAAAACTAAAGTTTGTTAAATAAAAGGGTGAAGAAAGGAAAATTGACTCACTTGTAGTCAGAAATTCATTATCTAATAGGGGATATGCACAAATTATTTTTAGCCCAATATCTCTTATAGCAGGCGAGATAATAGTGGACCCCCTGACCGATAAAGATCTGGAAAGGGGCCTGACCATTAAGGGTGAAAGGGTTATGTACACAGACATATTCCAGTTTTAAAACAAGTTTTATATATTGACTTTAAATATCCGTTACTTTTTATTATAATTTTTTTTTAGATATATGCTGTTAAGAATAGTAGAAGAGAATTATAAAGTCCTGGAACAGATCTTGGCATCACTCAAGAATGAAAACAAATCTATAATATATAGTAGAACAATGTCTGTCTGTCTGTTAGTAAGAAAGATCTCCCTAACTGCTGAACCGATCAGGTTCCCCTTAACAGGGTAGCTTTTCATAGGTCCTGAGAAGGTTTTTAACTATTTTGGGGGAGGTTAACACCACACCCCCCAAGAGATCGACAAAAAAAGTACAATTAGTTAAAAACAAAACTAACACCATCTTTTGGCGAAAAAAAGTATTTTTGGTAAATAGCTGGTTTTAAAAGAGATTTGAGAGAAATAATGTTATGTCTTCCTAGAGGCCTCTATGGGTGTAGCCGTTAGTAAATAAAATAAAGCAAAACAAACACTTATTTTGTAAAAAATAAGTTTTTTAAACAAAAATTATTTAGGTGGGTTATATACCTTTCATGTGAGTTATATGTTTTATTCTTTTTGTGGGTAATTTTTTTTTGTAAGTGTGGGGAATAATCTAATGTTTTTCATTAAGAATAGGAATATTATTACCTTTTCCACAACACACCCCTTAAATATACTTGCTCAGTTTTAATTAACTCAAATCTTGTAATTGATTGTATCAAATATTTGTCCAACTGTAATTTCCTCACTTTGCAAAATTATCTGACATTAAAATTGTTACATTGCAATTATCTAATTAAATTAATTTTTGTATAATTTACTTTGTTTGTAAAGCCAAGCTCTCTGATTAATAGATCTACTCTATAATTAAACTTAAAGGTTATAGTCATAAAATATGTTTATACTCATTTATTTAGTATTATGTTTTGTATCATTTGGAAATAAATTTTTAGTATAAAAGCTTCTTTATATTTTAAATATCCTTGTAGTGGGACAGACCGACTTATGAAGAAGCTAGGCTCCCTGGAATAATAATAATAAGCTAGTTAAATTTTTGTTAAGATTCATTATGCTGAAAATTCTAGTATTGTATTCTGCCCATTCCTTTCCCCAAATAAATAATGGAAAGGAATCCTGTATAATCTATTTTAACCCAATCCAACCTATAAATAAACATGTATAAAGTTATTTTGAGTTACTTTTGATTAAAACAAAGCTTCTCTACAATTTTGACATTAGTGAAAACGTCCATTGTGTCCGCACTCCCGCTCAGCAAGCTAGACTTTTTTCACATTTATAATATGGATGACCCCAATAAATCCAAGCATCCTTTACAAAAAAAAGCTCAATTTGTTCTTTTGAGGTCATGAAACGATCCTTTATTAAACTACATGATCTAATGCATTTTCTCGCTTGCTAATTCAGTAAAATATTGATTTTTAAAAGCGAAGCTTTTCTATAATTTGGGTTGGTCCGTCCTTATAAGATAGATAGCTTTTTTTCGTTAATTTAGGCATGTTAGAATTGTCCTATCGATTTCAAACTTTGCATGGTGATTCCTGTAGTAGTTAGGTACGATTTAGAAAGCGTAGCAACTCTATAATCATTACCAGAATGTCTGTACGTCCATTTTAAACATGTTGATTTTTCTACTTTTTTAACAACAAATTTTTATGTGTTCTAATTATACGTTTGATCTGATTTTTGTATATTGATTTCTGAGACAACAAAGTACAATATTTTAAGCGAAGCAACTCTATAGTCAAGTCCTAAAAATGTAAGTATTCCATAAACATTATCCTCTATCAAGCATTTTTTCAATAAATTTATTGATTTGCTTCGACTCTTATACTTTTATATTCTGATAATTCAGTTCTGACACTATATAAGTGTTAATGTCCGTTTGTCCTAACGTTTCAGTGCTTCGCTTTTATGGATGTTGTCATCCTTGTTATGTATGCGCAGGGCTCTACAAAGCATATCTACCACCTGTTAACTACAACCAAATTAATAACATAAAAAGACTCAAACAAGAAGCGAAGCAAAAAATCATTGATACAGACGAGGAGATTTGTTAAATTAAAGCACAGATTTATTGGAGAAAAAATAAAAAAAAAGTTTCTCATGTATTTTTAATATTTTTTATGATGACTGATAGTCAAAGAAAGTTACACACTGAATGGTCCAAATAACGAAAAATTAAATTTGATACTATTATCCTAGCTTCTACCAATAACGAAATTAATTCGGGAAAAAATCACAAAACCTATACATGTTTTTTAGCTGTCGTTGGGGGGCAACACATCGTAAAATTGACGACCTCTCCATTTGCCCCCCAAATATCATTTTATATTTATTTTGCTTGTTGGTTATACCTATTCCTGCTATTATCCACAATAATTTTGAAATTCGGACAATAAACACATAATACATGGGGAAATATGTGAAAAATATAACAGTAACTAAAAAACTGTCTTAAAGCAGTCTCACAGATATGGATGTTTATACTTAAGCTCCATATTGAAAGAAATAGTAGCCACGTAAATAAATTGTAAATTGAATATTGGAAGCTCATTTGGTAAAGGGAATAATCTAAAAAAAATTCAACTGTCTATCTTGAATAGCATGAAAGAAATTTACGTTTCATCTATTTCTTAAAGACAAACCAACATTTTGAATTATAGAGTAGCTTCGATACTAAAGATGCACCTAAAATATGTTGTTTTATATTGCCTCAGAGTTAATAGATATAAATAAGAATGACGACATTGTAGTTAGCGACACTCAACTTAATGAACCAACCAATCAAAATTCTATAAAAGTCATCAGACTTAATAAGCCAACGAATGATACAATTTTATAAAACTTTTGGGACCAGGTGTAATAAAAAACACAACGTCCCCTCCCTCCCTGAATAAAATAACATTAGCCTTGAACTTCATACATGATTTCACTTACCCCCATATTATAATCCTCAAAAAAATATCTTGATAATATAATGATTTTAAGGTTAGCTACGTACTAAATAATAAAGGTTGTTACGCCCTCCACCCTCCTCCACTAAAAGAACATCTATGGTTCCCCCTCCCCCCTAACACAAATTCTGAATCAAACATTTTGAAAAAAATCCTGCTGTCCTCCCCCCTCTTCCCTACACTCCCATTCTCATAAACCCTAACCCCCCTCAACTCTCCAAAAAATGTCCTAGAATGCATTTAAAAATCCAATTTAGCCGAAGCCTCAGCTGCAAAGCTTATTTTATAATCAGCCATAGAATCAGCCGCAAGGCTTAATATTGTATGCAGCCGCAGCCGCATTCAGCCGCGCGGCTGAATTTAATTCAGCCACAGCCTCAGCCGCACGGCTTTCAGTAAGCCGCAGCCTCAGAATCAGCCACGAGGCTTAATTATGTAATCAGCCACTCTCAGCCTCAGCCTCACTCAGCCGCGCGGCTTAATTTTCCAATCAGCCACTGTAAGCCGCAGCCGCTCTGAGCCGCGCGGCTTTCAGTAAGCCGCAGCCTCAGCCACAAATCCTTCAGCCATTGTAAGCCTCAGCCACCCTAAGCCACTGTAAGCCTCAGCCGCTCGAAGCCTCAGCCACAAAATTCCAATTAAGCCACTGTAAGCCTCAGCCACCCCAATTCTTATTAAGCCTCAGCCGCATTCAGCCGCAGCCAATCTCAGCCGCACTAAGCCTCAGCCACTCTCAGCCACTTCCATAACTATAAGCCTCAGCCACGTCAGCCGCAGCCGCAGCCGCAAATTAGGATTCAGCCGCAGCCGCAGCCGCGCGGCTGATAGCGCGGCTTCCGAACCCTGACTCAATCAATCAATTTAGTAAAAGTCACCAATGTATTTAACCCCACAAATGAGATATTGTAATTATAAAACTTTGGTGACAAGCATAAAAATGAAATTCCAACATATCCTTATAAGATTATCCCTTTCGTGGTAATGCGTATTTTTAAAATGTTTTTTTATAGGTTATTTTAGGTTATATTGGGTTAGGTGATTGCCCCACAGGGTTAGAGACCCCCGCAGTTGCTAGAAAAAGGAGAAAAGCTATTTTGAAAAATACGAAGAATCGCCCCTTAAGGTGCGTTGACACAAAATGAACTATACCCAAGATTTCTAATGATAGCTATTTGAACTGATATATTTTTGGTAGTTTTGAGTGCATTTGTTGTGAGAATTTAAGCTTTAAAGGATAAATGTGTGGGCGTCTCTTTGTATGTGTTGAATTTCCACAGCAAAGCGAATGTATGTTTTCTCATTTCTACCAGGGAGGGAGGGGACATTGGGCTATTCATTACACCAGTCCCCAGTAACGTTTTCTTATTCGTTGGCCTAACAACTCTGGGGACTTTTATTGAATTTTACCTTGATTTGCATCATAATGGTGATAAACAAAATTAGCATAATTGTAGGCAAAAAATATTACTTAAAAGTTTTTGATACTACTAGTTTGAAGAAACAAATCAAATTGTATACATATATCTTTCAATGTAATAAAGTCAATATCTATTATAAAACTGTGGGTATTAGAAAAATTTACAGTCCAATACCGCTTTCCTCCATGAAAATGTCTTTCTAACTGCCTTTAGCATGAAAAGCGACATTTATGTTGTAATATTTAGAAACTGTGAAATACTCAGCTGCTCATAAAATTTCATTTGAGATTTTATATATCCCAAGAGAAGATGTTACCACCCTTGTTTTGGTGTTGTACATAAATAGATGTAGAATATACTTGGATAGTCAGCTACATATTTCACTTTATTAGAGTACATGATAATCTGGTGTAAGATCCCAGTAACAATAAACAAATTTGAACTTACCGGCCTTATCAAAGCATAAATCTTATTATGGTCCCTAAAAATGGATATAGAATATACGTGGATAATATCATAAATTTAGGTTGCTAATATGGACATCATATATTGGTCAGTATATTAATCCAGTAAGAGGGAGAGGAGAGGTGAGAATGAGATGCTTGGTTGGTATTGTTTTGTAGCTCGCTGCGAGTTTTACTTGATGAAAGTAGATGAAAATCTGGTGTAACATCCAAGTAATAATATATCCATTTCCCTGAAGCTAACCCGCAGCCATTTCCAAACATCACAACAACACATCTTAAATTAGCATTGCAAAATTTTACTGGAAAAATTTATGAATATCTCTTTAATTTTTTTTCACTAGGTAAATATAAACCAGGCTAATAATTTTTTTTATGCCCATTTGATCAAAACAGTCAACTCAAAAAATATATAGTATGTATGTATAAGTTAAGTATTATTAAAAGCGAGGCGTTTCTTTGATTAGGGTCCGGCCGTACATAAAGGTTAGCTTTTTTCGTTAATTTAGACATGTCAGAAGTTTTAATTTAAAACTTTGCATTGTTAAGAAAGCTTATCAACTCTATAATCGTTACCAGAAAGTCCGTACGTCCATTTTTAACATGCAACATTTTTGTGATATAAGTATCCTATTCATCTAAAATTTAGAATTACGATTCCTAGTACAACATGGTATAAAATTATTAGCGAGGCAGCTCTTTAATCAAACCCTAAAAATGAAAGTATGTGCTTTACTGTATCCTGTATTTAATCAGTTTTGCAACAAATTTATTTACAGTTTTTTTTCACTTACAAAATAATTTCCTGCTATTATGTTCTGACACTCTGCAAGAGTTATTGTTCATTTTTACTTCCTTCTGATTTTAGAGCTTGGTTTTTAAGTATTTTGTTATCCTTGTTAAAATAGAGATATGGCTAGGGTTATAGCCGATAAATTCTAAAACTCTTAAATCCTATTTTATTTTGAAGTTTATTTCTAAACCATACAAAAATGATTTTAACAAAATAAAGGTTTTCTATCAAAAATATTTTAATAACCATTAAAAATATAAAAATTATTAAGGTAAAACGGTAAAAACATGTTACAAACTTGTTAATAAATAATAAAAATGATTTATTTATTACTTCACTACATAACTACTTTAAATAATTCACTTAGATTTTATTATTTTATTATAAATATTTTTTTAAATATTGCAATGTAACGCGTAAAATGGGTTCGGTTTAACTGGAAAGTCAGTTTTATATATTTACTTACTTTGGCATGTTGAATATATATACAAAAAAAGAGAGAGATATAAATATATATACACTAGGCTCTATTTATTCTATACCCTTTACGGAAATTTCATGGTCTTTTAGAGTATTTTGGGCAATTTTAATACCCCCACTGCGAAAAGTATAACACACAAAACAAGTTCTATAAAACTAATATCTAAGTCGGTAAAAGTTATCCATTAATAATATAAATTTTTAATTATAATTTTGGGGGGTGGTAAAGGGTTTAATTTAAAGGGTTACATCCCTAAAAATAGATGAAAACCTGCCTCAAACTAAAAATAAAGATTAATTTACATAAGATTTAAGCAAGACATTAAGAAACTATAATAGATAGACATATGGAAAGTTACTCAAAAAATATAAAGCAGAGTGGGTTAAATGGTTGTTTATTTGGTTTAATTAGGATAGTGCTCTCTTTTTATATACAAGGATTGAGTACGGTGGGGACACACACATAGAGTGTGTGTGTGTGTGTGTGTGTGTGTATCCATGTTACTTAGGCCTAATCGGTGTTTCTTTCTGACTGTCTATACGATAACACAATGGTCCATTTAGGGAGAAAAATGATACTATGTATTTATAGCATTGTATTATAGACAACTTTCCACGGATATCAAAATAAAAAAATATAAGCTAAAATCTGTTTTGTTATCCTCGAGTGAACGAAGAACAAAACTGATTTTCCTTTTGTGGTTTCTTTTTCAATTTTCGTAGAAAATTGTATGTAATACAATAGCATACATGATATTTCAGTATGACTAAGAACCGGTTCTAATCCAGCGGATATTAATCGGTTAAAATTAATACTTTTTTTGTTTGTTAAAAATAAGATTTTTCACAGGAAAATTTAATCACCAATTCCAAAAATTAAAGTTATTTCTGTCCTTCCAATAAATTTGTCCTTTAGATGTCTTTCTATAGTAAATGATATATCATCGATTTGGTTTATTCGAGCAACACACTAATATTCATTTCAAGTGAAAAAAGTTAGGTATATGTATTTGCAACAAAAAAAAACATTTTACATTTTAGTACGCGGTTGATTTATTGACCACTTTTTTTTAAATCAGGTATTGTTTGCATTTTCCTCCCATTTTAAATTTCATAAAAATTAAGGTAATTTTGTGGGGTTAATTACCTCTACCCCATGCATTCAGGTTTGTTACCCTTCTCCAGTATTCTTTTATAATGACCCCCAGCATTGAAGTAATCAAATACACTTATACATTAATAACTTAATTTTTACAATATTCTTTATGTGCAAAAACTAAATTTTTATTATTATTTGTCGTTTTATAATTACACTTTTTGATTCATAAATTCATGAACACGTTCAATTCAATAATTTTACAAGGTGAGCCTGTACATGAGGTTCACATACCCTACGGGGCTGCCCTAATCCAATTCAAAATCAGTGGGATTGGTAGTTTCTGTAATATAAAGCAGATATTATTTCACAACTTACCTAAAAAAATGTATTTGTTAATTTAACATATTCTATTATATAAAGTAGTATGTTTTTTTTTACTGAAGCTTATAATCTCCAATCCTTATAATAAAGTAACAGGATGTGTAGTATGTCTGTTTGTCTGTACCGAAGGATCTCGCTAACCGCTAAACAGGGGAGCTTCTCATAGGTCCCGGGAAAGTTTATATCTATTTTGGGGGAGGGTACCACCACCCTTCCTAAAGAAATCGCCCCAAGAAAAAAATTCCCCCCCCCAAAAAAAAAAAAATATTTATATATATCCCCCCAAAAAAATTTGTTTTTTACTTTTTCTTTCAAAATCTGAAATAAGAAAGTGGGTTACCAAATTCGACTCTCCCCTCCTCAAGTGCCCCTTGAGGCCTCTAGGGGCGTAGCCGCTATAAACAATTAAACTGATTAGGTCTCTATTTTAGGTAAGCTTCTCATATAGGTCCAGTAATGTTTTTATGCTATTTCATTTTCAGATTTAAGTCTTGAGAATTGAGATGGTTTTAGGCTATTTTTATAGCCCCCTTCTGCCCCTTTCTTTGAATAAAAAGCCTTTAGATGCTAAGGACGAAGCTACTATCAGTACCTTAGTACATGCAGTCTAACATACAGCCACAATTAAAACACAAACCAATAATATCAAAGCAAATAAATTATAAGTATATATAAAAAGTCTATTAATTATGAATTAAATAATCAATTAAAGTTTTTTTTCAAGAAACTTAACTATGACTTGCTTTATTGGCCTTTTAAGCTTTACATTTACTGACTATGGCACAGGACTTGTAAATTATAAATTACTAGCGGCTACGCCCCTAGAGGCCTCTAGGGGCATTTGAGGAGGAAAGAGTCGAATTTAATAATTCAATTTCTTATTTTAGATTTTAAAAGAAAAAGTACAAAAAGATTTTACGTTTGACGTTTGTTTTTCGTTGAACTCTCTTTCTAAAATTGAGAAATTTAAAAAAAAATTAATTTCTCTAGGGAGGGTGGTGGTACCCTCCCCCCAAAATAGTTATAAACCTTCCCGGGACATATGAGAATCTACCCTGTTAAGGAGAACCCGATCGGTTCAGCGGTTAGCGAGATCCTTCGCTACAAACAAACAGACAAACAGACAGACAAACAAACAGACAGACAGACATCGTTCTACTTTGTATTATAGATGGTTTAGCATCTTAATGCTGCGCTACTTTTGAACCAAGATGTCCTTTTTCTGTTTGAACATTTTTGAAGGGAAAAATTTTGGTCAGAAATTAATGTAAATAGACTTGAATAAACATTTAAATATATTGAACATAACAAATATTGATAATTACTTCCCATTTAAAGCCCTGGCCTTTGGTCCCTCTCGGCTAACAAAACTGGTTTTAATCTTATAAGTTTTTATTTTTATATCAGTGGAAAGCAGTCTATAATACGATGCGATAGAAAACTATAATATGAATTGTTTCCTAGATTTTATATCATTACTCTTTGGTGGTATGATTTTTAGTGGGCGGGAATATAAATCGGCGCACATTTTATCCTTCCTTATGTAGAGTAAACAAGGACACAAGTGTACATAATTATGGACAAAGACCAAGTCACCAAACTGCATAACTTTTGCACCACTTTTGACGTCATATTCTTCATCTCTTTTTTAGGGTTTTTTTTTGTCTCACTTCTCCTCTCATCTTCCTCATTTTAAGACAAACAGGAATCAAAAGTGATACAAAAGTTGGGTCTTCGTCATAATTATGATACTCAAAATCACCCCTTCTGTAGATTAAAATTAATGGTTGAAATGTTTAAACAATTAACTTAATTAAACAACAAATCAAAATTTACTAAAGTACTTAAAGTTCTTGATCCAACGAATAAGATAACGTTATTATAGGACTTTGGAGACTAGTGTAATAAACAGTCAATTGTCCTCTCTCTCTCTGAGAAAATGATTAGTAAACTGCAATATGATATCAAGAAAATCTTTAGGCTTATTTTGTAAATGTTTTATAGCCGAGTAAAGATAAAGATTTTGGACATGTAATGAAAATAATAATTATAAATAAGAATTTTATAGGAAGTAGATGATTAATTTGAAATTATGTCGTATCAGCCAAACGAACAGACATACGTTTAGACACAACTTATATGCTTCTTTATATATAGAATAAAAAGCTTAATTCATGACTCATTAGACAAAAGTGATTGAGGAAAATATCAAAATTTGCAGATTTTCATTCAAATTAGTTTGATTAAATTGATATAACTATTAGAGCTTGATTGAGAAACTTTAAAATAACCATAGGGGAAAAAATCAACAATTATGTTCTAAAAATATAGCTATGTTGTTATTATGTCAGCTGTAATTCTGATTTTAAATGCTATTTAGTCGAAAAAGATAATAGCATATCGATAATATGTTAACTAAGAGAACTTTTATTGAAAAAAAAACTTTTGACGGAGTACTCGTACTGGTTTATTTACTTTTTCAGAATGGCTCCAAAACCGAATAATATCCTCTGGATTAGAACTAGTTCCCAGCCATACTGAAATAATATAGCATTGTAAGACAGAATTTTTTTACGAATAATATAATTAATATCAGTTTTTCTTTTTAATATCCGCGGATCGCTGTCTATAATACGATGCGATAAATAACTATTAACTATCTAAAAGGGTTTTGATAATTAAAGTTGCGAAAATAACAATTCACAAACTCAAATGTATAAACTTTGGTTTAGGCAATTTTATTTTGCACATTACTTGTAAGCGCAAACTTTCATGGAGGGAGGGTTCCTTGGGCTGTTGATTGAATTTTGATTGGTTAATTTATTAAATTGAGTGTCCAAACGTTCTAAGCACTAATTGTAAACTACATAGTGGTAATTTTGTGAATCATCATTGGGAATGTACTTCAATTTATCGGGTTTGTCTTATCCCTTTAGATTCCTGGTAAACTTTAGATAATAGACGTGGGCACAAAATAAGCCAAGCTCCTCTTAAAGCTAATATCAAAATGAAAATTTATTAGATTTAAAACAGTTTTGTTAGACCTTGGGGGCCGAAGCCCCAGGCTAACAAAACTAGAACTAATTTAATTATTTGTTTCATTTTCGTGGAAAAATGTCTATAATATGATGCTAAACATTAATTTTTAGTACGACTGAGAACGGGTACTGTATAAATCGGTTTCTCGTATTCATTCGAATCCGGTGGATAGGAACTGGTTCTCATCCATACGAAAAAACTAATGTCCAACATCGTATTATATTCAGTTTTCTACAAAAATAGAAATGTACAACCATAAGATAAAAACCAGTTTTTTTAGCCCGTGCCTTTGAGGCTAAAAAGACTGGTTTTAATCTTATAATTGTACATTTTATATCCGCGGAAAGCTGTTTATAGTACGATACGAGAAATAACTATTCTTTCTTTTAAAAATTGTACCATAAACCGTAAAATCATAATTTTTAATTGTTGAGTATAAATAATTTTCCATTCATCTATTACTGCATTCTAGGCAAATCCAGAGCAATGATTATAATATTCCTTTTGGATAGAATAAGCTGGAAGGGAGGGGACATTGGGCTGTTCATTAAATTAGACCCCAAAGTCTTAATATACGTTTTTATATTCATTGTCTTTACAACCTATGGAACATTTATTGAATTTTGATTGGTTTGTTAATTCAATCATAAGTCCAAACTTTTCAACCACTAATTATAATATACAGAATGGATAATTTTGTGTATCCCATTGGGGATGTACATCCATCTTATCGGCTACTGTCTTATCCCTTTATATATCTCTACTGTAGATAATATGATAAGAATCAAGACTAACGTAATATTATTATCCATTTACATGTATTTTAGGGATACAGCAATTGCAGATTAAATATGATTCCCAGATTTTTTATGTGCGAGAAAAAAAGAGTTGAGATTTATTCAAGGAAATGTACTGTTTTAAAATGGAAAGGGGTGGGAGGAGGCAGAAATTAGTCTAAAACCATCACAAGCCTCAAAGAAGGCGTCTTAACTTTTTTGCTTTTTATTTAGAATAGCTAGCCGGTACGTAGTAGATTTAATTATTTTTTATAAAACTTAAATTACTTCAAAAATAAGAGGTCTACAAAAAAAACGATTGCATATCTGAATTCTATGGACAATTTTACATCTACTACGTACTAAAAGCACCGACTAGCTATTCTAAATAAAAAGCAAAAAAGTTAAGACGCCTTCTTTCAAATAAAGTAGCTAAAAAAATTCAATAACCTATTATAGGTTCCTACAATAAAAATCTTTATCTGTTCAGTTGTTAGCTAGATATTAAGGGACAGACAAATGCTTCCCTAGCCTTTATAGGCTCTGTATTTGAATGGGGGAGGGGGGGGGGGGGGTTAAGACCGAAAATTGAAAATTTAAAAATAGAATACATGCAAAGCAGATAAAATAGCCAAAAACTCTACAGGGACCTTTGTAAAGCTTCCGTAAAATGTAGGTTTAGTAATTAGTTAAATAGAAATAGAAAGAAAAAATAGATTTGCTCTTAATCGTTCTATATCTACCCGCGACCGTGGCTCAACATGTAGCGCATCCGCTCGTCGTCGGGAAGGTAATAGGTTCGAATCTCGGTCCGACACCGCGTCATAACTAAAGACGTTAAAAATGGTTTCCACTGCTACTATGTCAGATGCGCGACGTAAATAGTTAGAGTGGGGGGAATGCCTTGGCCCAAAACAGGCGCAACTCGTTACCATGCACAGTTGGGACTTCTCTCAGACAAAGGTCGTGCATCTCAGAGAGTTGGTTGTCTGATGGGTGAATGGACGCTTTACACTGCAATCATAAGCGGAGTATGTTTTAAGGTGCGTGGAGAAGAGGTCTAGTACCCGAAGCGACACCTAGCCCCCTAGAGTCTTAATCTATCTATATTAAACAGTTTATGAATATATGATATACATGGATATGTTGACAGCAGAAAATTTTTAGCCATTTAGGTTGCTAATATGGACCTCATTTATCCGTAAGTTCATTCATTCAGTAGAAGGGGTCAATTGGGTATCGTTATTTTAGCTAGCTGCGAGCATCACATTATAAGAGTACATGAAAATCTGGTGCAACATCCAAGTAATGATATATCGATTTTTTAAATATAGAATGTACAAAAGATCTTTACACTTGTATGTAAAATGATATATCTAATATAAATATGATATGTACCTATTGAAAAAACAAGGATGACATCAAACAAAAACTAATTTAACGCAGCTAAGAAAAAATACTATTCATATATTAAAAAGAAAAAATACCCCTTTATTTAAAGTAGTAAGGTTTGTTTCTCACGAACCACTAAACCGATCGAGTTCTCAATCCTAAAGGGAGTATATTCAATTTACATAATCAAGTATTGAAATGGTTTTAGACTGTTTTTCTACGCTTCTCTTCTACAAAACCCTAAAATCCCTTACCTGCAATTATTCCACATATAGCTTAGATCCTACCTAAGGATCTAAAGAGATAAGACAATGGTCGATCAATTGATATACATCCTCAATGATAATACACAAAATTCCCCTTCTGTAGATTACAATTATTGAGTTGAAACGTTCTAACATTCAACCTAGTGAACCAACCAATCAAAATTCAGTCCCTAAAGTTCATGAGCCAACGACTAAGAAAACGTTATTACAAAACTTTGGGGACAAGTGTAATAAACAGCCCACTGTCCTCTTCCTCCCTTTATCCTATGTATATAACAGGCAACCAGACGTATATATCCAAATTGCAGAAAAGCCTTGCTTTAAAAAAAGTAAAAAATGATATCTGGCTGGTGTAAAGTGATATACATAGGAATATTTATCCAATTACGATGACACTAACCAACGAAAAAAAAACATAACACATAAAAAATGAATAATATGTGTAAGATAGGTATCATCATATTTAGATATCTATCTATCCTACTTGAAATTAAGCAACTAGATGTGTGTGTGTATGTTTTTAAGATGTCTTTTATTATCATAACTTAGAATATATAGGGGCTCTGTGTATGGGGGAGGAGAGGGCAGAAAAACAGCCTGAAACATAAATCTAAATACACATAGCCTAAACAGTCCCGAAACCTGAGTTTGATACTTTCCTAAAAGAACTTAATCTTCTCAATAGTTAACAAGAATACATCGGAAAAACAAAAAAAAAATATTCTTTACAGAATAGAATATTCCGAACAAATTTTAAAAAATTAAAACTAAACTCAACTTTAACCAAAAAAAAGAGGATGGGCAGTTTTTTGTGCTTAAAAAGGAACTGTAAGGGAAAACGCCTACTGTTCTTCAAAACTCTTAATTTGATGTATCAAAAGATCTGGTTTATGTCAATATCAGGAAGGAAGAGGGGGGGGGGGGGGAACAATTAACATGAAATTTAAATTTAGAATTGTGCCAACAGTATCTTTTTTGTAGAATCAAAAACAATGGTTACTTTTATTAAAATGTAATTGTTTGGTTTTAAACCTACCAAATTTAAACCAATAATAAGAAGGAATAATTATGTTGACCATCATTGGGAAAGTACATGAATTTATCGTCCATTGTCTTATCCCATAAGAACCCTGGTTAATATGTTGATTTTAAAGCCTATTTTAAGCTAAGGATCATAAGATCATATTGAACCAGGGAGGAATGAATATATATTCATCCTCATATAAAAGTAACAAGATCTGTTTGTGTCTATTTGTGCCGTAGGATCCCGCTAACCGCTTAACTGATATTTTTATACTTTACAGTGTAGCTTCTTATAGGTTTGTAGAAAAAAATGTAGAAAAAATCTAGGATAGCGTAGCTGCAATTGTTTAAAACAGATAAATTAAGATGATATTCATTGATAATGACGGAGATTCAAATTTTGGGGTAAATATTTTTAGATATCTTGGGAGAATATACTCAAAATTCAAATAGAAAAGTTACTTCTTCATTACATTGTTTTTAAAAGCGAAGCTTTTCTATAATTAGGGTCGGTCCGTCCGTCCGTCCGTCCGTAACGGATAGCTTTTTTCGTTAATTTAGGCATGTTAAAATTGTCCTATTGATTTGCATTGTGATTCCTGTAGTAGTTAGGTACGACTTAGAAAGCATAGAAACTCTATAATCATTTTTAGATTGTCCGTACGTCCATTTTAAACATGTTGATTTTTTACTTTTTTAACAACAATTTTTATGGTGATCTAATTATCCGATTGATCTTATTTTTGGTATACTGATTGCTGAGACATCCATATACAATATAAGCGAAGTAACTCTATAATCAAGTCTCTAAAGACGTAAGTATGTCCATAAAGATTATCCTATATCAAGCAGTTTTTCATCAAATTTACTTACAATTTTGCTTTGACTCTTATATGTACATTTATATTCTGATTATTTAGTGTTGACACTAAACAAGTGTTAATGTCCATTTGTCCTACCGTATCAGAGCTTCGCTTTTATGTATGTTGTCATCCTTATTTTTATAAATTTTTACATATCCTTTTTCTCTAAGTCAGGCATTATGTTTTATGTATGGATTATTCTATTTATAAATAGACTGTAGACTAAAATTTAATTAAAGGGCGTGTGAACCTATATGTTTCTCTTTTACAGTGAAGCTTATCAAAGGTTCAAAAGTTGAAGGGTCTACCTATCCTTTCTTCCCACAAGTGCCTCTATGGACCTCAAGTAGCCTAGCCACTAGATTAAGATAGTTTCATTAAATCAATTCTAAAAGTATTATGGACTGCTTTTCGTGGATATTAAAATTAAAAATTAAAGATTAAAACCAGTTTTGTTAGACGCGAGGGGCCGAAGGCCCGGGCTTGTTAAACTGGTCTTAATTATATGATTTTTATTTTATTGTTTAATAGTTTACTTTTAAAATTTCAGTTATAAGATGTCATACATGATTTTTCAGTATGGCTGTTCTAATCCAGCTGATATTAATCGGTTTGAAAGCCATACTGGAAATGTTATTCTCATTCTGAAGATATAATGTTGTTTCTAATATAAATCAGGGATCTAAAGGGTTAAATCAATGACCAATAAATTGATGTACATCCCCAATGATTATTAACGAAATCAACCCCTCTGTAGATAAAAAGTACTTGTTAAAATGTTTGGACACTCAACTTAATGAACCAACCAAATCAAAATTCAATGAAAAGTCTCCAAAGTTGTTAAGTCTACGAATATGATACGTTATTATAAAACATTTGGGACAGTCAGAGATCTAAAAAATAAGGCAATGGCCGACGAAGGAAATATATATAATTGTTATTCTGTAGGTATAATGTTGTTTCTAATAGAAATAGTATACAAATCTTGATGTGGTGCGATCATTCCCGCTTAATATCACAATTCGCACAGCGTTTATATGTGTGTGAAATACAATAGCAAATACATGATAGAAATGGGTTTATTATTACTTGAATCTTACACCAGATTATCATGTATGAGGCCCATATTAGCAAGCTAAATTAACGACAAATTTTCTTATATTCATTGCTACTCTAATACTTTAAATACTTTTGTGGAAATGGATATCACCTAAAATCTTTGGAAGTTAATCAGGAATCTTAAGGGATAAGTTAATTGACGAGAAGTAGATGTACTACACAAATTAAGACAAACTAATTAATTAGGTAGTTTAAACTTATTGGTTGAAAGGTTTGGACACTGCTTGTTTGTACAACCCAATTAGGACTTTATAAATGAGAAAACATGTTTATAAATCATTGGGGGTCAGTATAATTTAAAATCCAATGTTCCCTCCCTTCCTCCCTGAAAGCTCAGACAACATTAAGATTTAGTGCCTTTAGAAAATAACAACAATACAGGGAGGAAGGGGACAATGTGCTGTTTATTACACTAGTCCCCAAAATGATAAAATACCGTTTTCTTATTACTTTTAATGAATTTCGGTTGGTTGGTTCATTAAGCTTAATGTCTAAACGATTCAACCACTAAGTGTAATCTACAGAAGGGTTAATTTTTCTTGTTACCATTGTGGATGTACATTAATTTATCGGCCTTTGTCTTATCCTTTTAGATCTATGACAACAATAGCTTTACAAAAGTATTATAAACCAGGGATCTAAAGGGATAAGACAATGAACAATAAATCAATGTGCATTGTACTACATTTCCAATTATGCTACATAAAAGTATCCCTTCTTAGATTACGAAAATACTTAACTTAACCAACAAATCAAAATTCAATAAAAAGTCTCCAAAATTGTTAAGCCAACTTACATATAAGAAAAAGTTATTATAAAACTTTGGGGACTAGTGTCAAAGTTGTTGGGCCAATTATTATATTTTATAAATATTTAGCAGTATTTATAAAACACCAAACATTTTCGCCAGTTGTTCTCTTCTCTCTCTCTCGGGATAAAACCAATCTTTTGATTACAATCCCATCTTCGAATAAGAAACAAGGATCATAACCTCAGAGAGAGAGGAAACAATGGGCTGTTTATTACACTGGTCCCCAAAGTTTTATAATAACGTTATCTTATTTGTTGGCTTAACAACTTTGAGGACTTTTACGGAGTTTTTATTGGTTGGTTTATTAAGTTGAGTGTTCAAACGATTCAACTACTAATTTTAACCTACAGAAGACAGAAGGGGTAATTTTGTGTGTGATTATTGGGAATGTACAGTAATGTGATAATATCCATAAGTACAAAAAATCATAGAATGGACAGACAAATAAAAAGAACAGATGTTGAGTTCTCATAACAAAAAAAAGAGAATATGCAAAAAACTCCAAGAAAATCATAAAATCTTAAAAATAAAGTTTCAACCTTTTAAAGCATGACCAGCTGACAAACGGACAAAATAATGTATAGGTTAGATGCGCAAATGGTATAGAAAATAAGCTGTTTGTCTCTCATTGCAGCCGAGAAAATAAAATTTGTTCTAAGGACTGACAAAGTGAATTATAGAGTAGCTTCGCTACAAAAAAGAAAAACAACAAACAAAAATATTTTCTAACTACTCTCATGATTGATTTTTCTTTCTCGAGAATTGCATTACAAAATGTTTAAAATGTTTCAATTTAACAGGATGGGAGGGAACATTGGACTGTGTATTACACCAGTCACCAAAGTTTTATAATAACGTTTTCTTATTCATTGGCTCTACAACATTGGGGACTTTTTTTAAATTTAATTTTCTGGTTTATTTAGTTGAGTGTTCATACGTTTAAACCACTAATTACAATCTACAGAATTGGTAATTTTGTATATTATCAGTGGAGATGTAAATCAATATACTGGCCTCTGTTCCTTTAAATCCCTGCAATTTATTCAACATATCACAAGGAAAATAATAACCATTGTAAGCTCAATATAGGATGGTAAATATTTTGTTGCATTCTTAAAGACGGACGTACGAGAATAAGAACATCCTATAATAATAAGATAGTTTTGCTTTTTTCAAGTATTTAAAATTTTATTTTGAACGTCAGATAAAAATGAAGTTATCACTTTAAAATCATTTTTCTAAGGGTCGACAGATTTTATTCTGAAAGATGTACATCCTGTCCAATGGACATAAAGAACAATGTACAATTACTGAAAATGATCCAAAAGCAATGACATATAACTTATAAGGTAAAGGATTGCTTATGAACGGACGATTTGACTATCTAAGAAGCTTTGCAGCAATGAATAACGCATATACGTGGATATTATGACAGCTGAAAAATTGTCGTCAATTTTCATTGCTAACATAAACATAATTTATTGGTCAGATCGTTCATCCAGTAGGATGGGTGGTGATGAGTTAAAGGGGGTGGATGGTGAAGTCATTATTCTTGCCAGCTGCAAGTTTCAATTTATCAGAGTACATAAAAATCCAGTGTAAGATCCAATTAATAATAAATCCATTGGACATGTTGAATAAATGTTAGAACCAAGCCTTACTTATTTATCTACTGTTCTACAACAACTACATGACAATCACAAAAAAAAGATTTTTTCTCCCAAAACATGACTTATTTATTGTCTATTTAAAAGCAAAGATTTTAACATTTAGGTTTGTACGTCCGCAACGGATAGCTATTATCGTTAGACATGTTAGATTTGTCAAATCGACAAATTTATAGCATTTGATTCATTTAACAGCTGTGTACAATTTAGAAAGAAAAGCAACTCTATAATTATAACCAGAAAGTCTATTTCTCATTAAAATAATTTTTAAAAAATAATCCTATTGTCTTAATTTATGGAAAACTGATTTTTAGACCGATTAGGTATAATGTTACAAGCAAAACATCTCTATAATCAATTTTTAAAATTATGTCTATAAAAAAATATAATCTATAATCATGTATTTAAGAAAGTTCGAAATAGATTTATGAGATAAAATCAACCTTATTCGACGTTCACTCAAAGCCCATAAATAATGGACTTAAAAGTGTATTAAACTGTATATAAGACATTTGCGAATATATTGATACCATTAATTTGCATCTTAGATAGAAAAAAGTATGTTTTTTTAATATTTTTCTCTTGCTACAAATCAAATTTCAAATTTGAGTCACCAAAAATGCTAAACTAATTTTTGCTCTAGAAGAATCAATTTTTGGAGTTAGAAAGTGCTTAATACCTCATTTTAATCGCCTGGCATTGCTTTATAATATACAAGTAATGACTTGGTTGTTTATAGAACAGCTGACTAAAAAATCAAGGTTTTGTGATAAACCTTGTTTTGTTGTTGCTCCATAAATGATATTTTTTTCCCCAATTTTTTTGGCTGTAAAGAAGCTTTATATATTCATATAACATCCACCTAAATTTGACTTTTGATATTTTATTTATAACATCACCAGAGGGAATTGAATTTTGGAAAAAAATATCAATTTATATTTTACACTGCTATGCATTGTTCTTGTTCTTGTTTCTAAAAAAAATTTATATTATAAAAAAGAGAATTATTTAACGCTTCTATAGGTATGTTTATCATTTTTCTAGGCTAAATATAACTATAATTACACCATTTTAAAGTTAGACATCTTAACATATTAACACAATTATTGAATCGGTCTGTACTATTAGGCTGGCAACCCTTAAACAGCTGCATTTCATTATCCTATTATATATAGTAATTATTATATGTATAAACACACTTAATTTTTTAACTTTTTATTGATGGAATACATATGTTTCTCTATAAAAATAGATCATCAGTTCCAATTAAGATGTATAAAATAAGAGTTAAAAAAAAATATATATATATGTCAATGCATTTTGAATCCTTTTAAAAGACTAAATAAGAAAGAAGTGTTAGAAAATTGTGCCCCCTGCGGGGTTTTTTACTGCTTATATCCTCTTAGGGTTGGGGGGGAATTTATCTTTTGTAGCATCTTTATATAAAAAGAGGGAGGTGTTTGAAGAGAATCTTTAAAGAGAAAATAATAGGTCATATTTTATCATTTGCAGTTTTACAAATTAATACATATTTTATAAAGCTTTTTTGTCTGTAGCTTAAGATTTTGGTAAAGTATAAGGCTATTTTACTAATTTCCTTACTCCTTTAATTACAGAGCTCCTAGATGCTTGGAGCACAGCTGCTAGTAAATAAACAAAGTAAAATGATTCCTGAATAATTGATTTACAATTTTAAAAAGCAAAACATTTTTACAATTAGGATGTGTATATCCACGCCATGGTTAGCTCTTTTTGTTAATTCAGGCTTGTTAAAATTAATCTTAAATGTTGGAAGATGATTTTTGTAGCAGTAAGGTACTTAGCAACTTTATAATCATTACTTTATGTAAAGGGATGTCCTGGTGGGGGGGGGGGGGGGTTAAGGGTTATTAATTAATTTGGGGCAACCCCATAATTTTTAATCTTCCCCCTCCCCCCCCCCAAAAAAAAATATAAAAAGCTTTGACGTCCTTGCCTCTATTATATAAAGATTACCCCACAAAATGAACATGGGGATGCCCAAATTTAGATATTTCAATTCACCCCCCTTCACCCCAAATCAAAAAGCTTGGACGTCCTTGATTAAGTAAGCTCATTTAAAACATACTGAAATCAATTTGTGTACAACAATTATCCTATTTACTTTTTTAGTAGTGAAGCTACTCTATAATTCAAAATATTTGTCCGTTCATTGTCTGTTCATTCATCTGTATGTCTGTTCATTGGTATGTCTGTCTGTCTGAGACAGAAAGGGGAAAACGATATTTTCTCGGCTTCTATAAAAGATAGAAGGCTGAAATTTTCATGGATTGAATATTCTCTCTCTCTATCAATACTCCATATTTTCATCAAGTTTCATTAGGATTTGCCAAAAAACTGGGGTGGGCTATATCGATTCCTACATTTCAAGTTTTCATGATTTTCTGTACTCCTATTCAAGTTAGATGGTTGAAATTCAGGTATTGAATACTTTGATATTTTGCATAATTTTATCAAGTTTTATTGAGATTTACTTATTGGGGTTCTACTTCAAACTTAGGAGTCCCAAATGTCGGAGTGGACAAACGTAAGAATGGGACAAACATCAGAGTGGACAAACATCAAGGTGGACAAACGTTGGAGTGGAAAACATTGGAGTGGACATTGCTTAAATAAAACCTAGGAGTGTCTACTATTTTAATAATATTACAATTTTGAAATTTTTTATACCCTTGTCTACAAAATAATGACTATGGCTGCAGCGCTCAGCCCCCTAGCCTATATCCTAACCTAACCTAACTAAGAAAAGTAACAGGACGAAGGTAGGGGGGGCTGTGTTTGTATAAAAAAAATTCAAAATTGAAAAAAAAGTTTGTGACTCCTGTGTTTGTCCACTCCGATGTTTGTCCCAAAAATCCTGCGTTTGTCCACTCCAACGTTTGTCCCACTCCTGCGTTTGTTCCACTCTGATGTTTGGGACTCAAGCATTTGTCCCTCCAATGTTTTTCCACTCCTACATTTGGCATGGAACTGATTATTGGTTGGGGTGCTAGTTTGATTCTTAGATTTGTAAGTTTTAAGGATTTTCTTTACTCCTATTAAAAAAAATTTAAAAGGCTGGTTTTATACCCCCCATAATATATTACGGGGGGTGATTACCCCCATCCCTAAAAAAATTACCCTTTTACAAGCACCTCCCCCTGGATACTCCTGCACTCCCCCTTGTAGTGACTAGGCCAACTTTATGGTCTCTGGTTTCAGGAAGCCCATTCAATTATGAGAAGTTCACATTATAAGAGCACTCTTATAGCATCCTCTCTATTAGCATTACATGTGTAATGCATTATAGACAGACAGATAGATATTGTGAGGGATCCTACACTTTATAACACCTTGTTTTGCATGGTAAAAATTGTTCCAATAGTTCTTGATATTGATATTTTATTTAAAAATTACAATAACTTGAATATAATGATGTTTAAAAAATGCTGAAATTATAGTTATATTTAGACTAGAAAAATGATTAACATACCTATAGAAGCATTAAATAATTCTCTTTTTAATTATAAAAATATTTTTTAGAAACAAGAACGAGAACAATGCATAGCAGTGTAAAATATAAATTGATATTTTTTTCAAAATTCCAAAACTATCCAGGGTCCTATAAGAAGTACCATAAAACACAGAACTCAATAGGTACTGTAATGGTCGAAATCTTAATCTGAAGACAAAAAAGATTACTACTTTATATAATAGGATAATGAAATGCAGCTGTTTTAAAAGTTGCCAGCTTAATAATACAGACTGATTCAATAATAGTGTTAATATGTTATGATGTCTAACTTTAAAATGGTGTAATTATAGTTATATTTAGCCTAGAAAAATGATAAACATACCTATAGAAGCGTTAAATAATTCTCTTTTTTATAATAAAATTTTTTTTTAGAAACAAGAACAAAAACAATGCATAGCAGTGTAAAATATTAATTGATATTTTTTTTCCAAAATTCAATTCCCTCTGGTGATGTTATAAATAAAATAACAAAAGTCAAATTTAGATGGATGTTTTATGAATATATAAAGCTTCTTTACAGCCAAAAAAATTGGGGAAAAAAATATCATTTATGGAGCAACAACAAAAGTGGGTTTATCACAAAACCTTGATTTTTTAGTCAGCTGTTCCATAAAAAACCAAGTCATTACCTGTATATTATAAAGCAATGCCAGGCGATTAAAATGAGGTATTAAGCACTTTCTAACTCCAAAAATTGATTCTTCTAGAGCAAAAATTAGTTTAGCATTTTTGGTGACTCAAATTTGAAATTTGATTTGTAGCGAGAGAAAAATATTAAAAAAACATACTTTTTTCTATCTAAGAGGCAAATTAATGGTATCAATATATTCGCAAATGTCTTATATACAGTTTAATACACTTTTAAGTCCATTATTTTTGGGCTTTGAGTGAACGTCGAATAAGGTTGATTTTATCTCTTATTCGAGATTTTGAGTTTAGACTCACTGCTTAATGTTAAATATTAAATGCGTTGTTATTCTATATTTGTTAATCATCTGATGTCTTAACTTCTTATTGGTTGAGCTTCGCTTTTATGGATGTTGTCATCCTTGTTTTTGTGGTTTACATAACAATACAAGGCTAAGTAGGATTTTAAAATAGTTTTGGAACATTCAAAAATAAATATTAAAGCCAATTACTTATCTGTATATTATCATTTGGATGTTGCACCAGATTTTTATGTAAAATGATGCTCGCTCTACAGCAGCAAGACATTTTATAGTATTCATTCGAATCCGGTGGATAGTAACCGGTTCTCATCCATACGAAAAAACTATGTCTAGCATCGTATTATATCCAGCTTTCTACGAATATAAAAATGTACAACTATAAGATCAAAACCAATTTTTTTAGCCCGTGCCTTCGGTACCTCGGGACTAAAAAACTGGTTTTAATTTTATAGTTGTACATTCTATATCCGCGGAAAGCTGTTTATAATACGATGCGAGAAATAACTATTATAGTATTTAAATAAACAAATAAACAGAGAAACATTGTTAGTGAAAAAGATGGATATTGGCTTCTAATTGAATCTGATTAAGACAGTTCATTCATAAATATAAGTTGCTACGCTACTAGGCATGATTGTATGGTTGGTTGCTACAGTTCAACGCGATAGCCACACAAATAATTTACAAAAATATATCAGGGGGGATAATTACCCCCGTCAAGCTAATGTTACCCAATTGGGTAAAAATGTTTGGGATGGGAAGATGTACATAAAAATTTACCCAAAATTAATATTAACCCCCACCCCCCCTTAAAAAAAGATTGGAACCCCACCCCTTGAGATTTTTTCAATTCCCCCCTCCCCACCCCCAAAAAAAAAGATTTGACGCCCTTGTCTATAAGATAATATCATGCGATAAAAAATAAGAATATTTAAAGAAGCCTTTAAACATGCAATACTCAATAGTAAAACTTGTATGGGGCAACATAAATATTGCTAGTAATCGCAATATTTGTTAAATTGAAGCTATTCACTTTGAAATATAATGAAAACAGTTACAATTTAGTTAAAAGAATTCAGGGATGACAGACAAGTAATCATTGCCAAAATTTAAGTACCAATAAAATTCGACGGAGGGGTAGAACTAAAATTTGGGATAAATAATAAATCCTAGCGAACATTTGACCGTAAATAAATATTCATCTTTTCTATTTAATTTTACAACCCTTTCTCCCTTTCTTAAGACCGTATTAACCCCGTTCATATAAATATGTGTTTGACAAATATAGTCACCACATGTGTTAAAATTTTGACCGTAACATGTTATATATTTGAAATTCAATTAGCGATATGATTGAGTAGAAAGTTTTTTTTGTCTATAGTTTAAGATTTCGAAAACTACTGAACCGATTGAGTTCCCCATTTAATGGAAGCTTCTTATAGGTCCCTGGGTGGTTTTATGCTTAATTTTTTTATATAGGTTAGATTTAGGCTATTTTTCTACTTTCATTACTATTTCGAATAAATAGTCTATAGATCCTAGAAGTGCAGCCACTAGTAATTATAATTTTCTAGTGATTGTTAATATTTTATTAAAAGCAGTTTTTTTTGTTATAAGAATGCAATCGGAAGGCGTTGAGAGAGTTCGGAATTAACAAAAGTAATCTTTGTAAAAATAAATTTTAAAACATAATCCTCAAAAATTGGAATATCTCAGATAAGCAAAAGTTTTCTATATTAATGGTCGGTCCGTGCATTCATTATTTCTATTCAAAACCATGAATGATGATTCAGGTAACAATAAAGTACAAATTAGGAAACAGCTCAAATTTATCTTTATTTAGCGAGTTAGCTGGTGCAACATCCATGTAATAATATATCGATTTATTAAGTGTAGATTAAGATTATTAATTATTATATAAAATCCCACTTGATTATGCTAAATAGAAAATAAGTTTATTGTAATTATTTAATATCAATTGAAATATAAATTAGAGCTTTACTTCTATGGATTTTGTCATCTTTGTTAAAGGGACTGTGAACGAGAATTTTTCTCATCTTAATATCAAATCTTAACATTATCTCATTCATAATATCTCACAGATAGAGCAAAATGCGCTTTTGTTTGCTTAAAAAACGGCTTTTTCCGCCGATTTTTATAAGGTACGGGGAAAGGAAGAAATTTTCCGTATTATATAAAATGTGCATTAAATTGCTTTTTTCTCTCATTATAGCTAAAATTAAACTTTTTCGCATAGTTCTTGACTTTTCCTAACCGTTAAGCTATCTGTAGATGTAAATTATTCATTAAAATATGAACCAGGCACAGAGAAATTGATGAAATAAGTCATGTTCTTTTTGGAAATTCAAATCAGCCATTAAAATTACATAACAAAATTGACACCACAAATTTACTGTGACACATATATTAACTCTTTTCCAGGTTCGGAATAGGTTAGTCTAGTATTTCCACTCTTCCCTTTTTTCATTACTTCCCCTCCATTATTTTGAAGCAGAAAATATAAACAGCTGATTGGAAAATTACATAAATTTAAATAAACATCTTACATCACGTTAGTTTATGAAAGATTTTCAATGTAGGCAAAACTAGTAATATAGTAGAACGTTCAACGTACATAGTTATTATATTTATTGCGCCGTGATTTTTACGTCTATGCCATTCCCGAGGTTTTAATTGGCACAAATTTAGGCATTCAAATTTACTTAATATCTTGTGGGGTAAAATTGTATGCATATCCAACTGGTTTTTATCCAGATGAATTTCAGTTGGACGTGGTTTGTATATTGTTAGTACACTAATGCTACCAGCGCCAACATAATACATATTACATAATTTTCAGACAAAATGCAGAAATTACTCGGATATGTTGACTATTTCAGCTTCTTCGCTAGTTAAGCTTTAAGTAAGGAATAGTTTTTTCTTTCATCGTATTATAAACCGCTTTCCGCGGATATAGAATGTACAATTATAAGATCAAAACCAGTTTTTTTTGCCCCGAGGTGCCGAAGGCACCGACTAAAAAAATTGTTTTAATCTTATGGTTGTACATTTTTATATTCGTAGAAAGCTGGATATAATTGATGCTAGACATAGTTTTCCCGTATGGATGAGAACCGGTTCCTATCCGCCGGATTCGAATAAATATGAGAAATAATATTATTTTGTTAAGTGCTCTAGGGATGGCGGCCGCGGGGGAGGGGGGGGGGGGGGTAAAGCAACCATCTTGTAATCAATGTGTAAATGGCACTTAGAATTCGAATTTCGTTACTTTTTCAACTTTTTGTTCAATTTAGAGAAAATTACCTTCCAAGGATTACTCATGCAGAATTTCAGATAGAAATTCGAATTCTATGTGCCATTTATACATTGATTACGAGATGGCTGCATAACCCCCCCCCCCCTTAAATAACACTAAAAGATAGGGCATTTGACGAGTTCTTAATACTTATTTTTTTAATCATGGAAAGAAAATGAAGTTTCGGGTTTCGTCGTATATTCATAGTAGCCGTCCTCTTATTTCTAGCCCCAGCGGGGCATATTTTCTAACCCTGTGGGACAATCATTATCACATATTTAACCTAACCTAAAATAACCTTTCAAAAGCTATTGTGAAAATACGATGAAACTTCGTTTTCTTTCCTTTCTTTTGAGGGGGGAAGAGATTACCTCCTTTCCTATCCCCTATTTCAGCAACTTTAATGGTGAGGGCGTTCTCCTCCCTCCCCCCACCCTTACTTCACGTGATTGATTAATTTAAGAAATACTTTTGTTTTAAAAAAAAACTCTAAGGGCTGGGGAGGCAGGGGGGATAGGGACTCATTAGGGAGTAAGTAAAGAAATTCATCCTTTAACCATCAATTAAATTGTCTAAATATTTAGAACTGTGAATAGAAGGTGCCAGTCAAGAATTATGATTGTTTCCCCGAAATTTGCTTCATGGCAGCTTCGTAACTCTTACAGGTAATTTTGTTTTAAAAGAGAGAATTAAATAGGGATGATCTTCGAGTAACACATTTTATTGGCTGGTAAGAAAATTGAAAATTAGTTAGTTAGTATGCTGTTTAAAGTGACATTATCTAACTATAAGTTTGGCTCAAAATGTTTTTTATCTCACTCAAAATAGAGATTTTAATCAGTTCTGTTGTTAGTAAAAGGAAGATCGAAAAAATTGTTGTCTGTGTGTTCAGCAAAGAATCTTGCTAACCAATGAACCAATATGGTTCTTCTTTATAGTGGAGCTTTTGTATCAAAGTTCCATTGAAGGTAAATAACTATTTTGAGAGAGGGCACTTCTACCCTTACAAGAGAAACATAATAAACGACCTCACCCAACCTAAATATTTTTATGAAAAAAAGTATGGCTTCGAAACCAAATAATCTCCACTAGATTAGAAATTATGTATAGCATCGTATTATTATAGACAATTTTCCACAAATATTACAATAAAAATCATAAGATTAATTTTAGTATTATTAACTCAACAAAACTAACTAAGTTTTTATTTTAATATCGACGGAAAACTATATATAATACGATGCAGTAAATAAATATTCTTTTTAAAATTTTGGACTTCTCCTTTCCTTCCTCAAATGCACTTAGAGGCCTCTAGATGAAAAAAATATTCAAATCAATAATTTTTTTTTGTTTAAATGCTGATTTCTTGGGACTTCCCCTTATTCTAATCAAATAATTGTTTTTGCATTTTATTTTTTACTAGCGGCTTTGCCCCCAGCCTCTAGGGGCTTTGCCCCAAGAGGTATAATTACATCTTTTATTACCTGGAGAGCCCCCACTCCACCACTATTTTAAATAATTAAAAGAAAAAATTGGTGTGGGGATTTTTTGTTTTGGGGGGTTAGGGGTGTCCCACCCCCTAAGAAAATAGCCTAAAACCACCCCAGGACCAGTAGGTATATTCCCTGAAGAGTAGAATCCGATCGATTAAGTAGTTATCGAGATCTTAAGGGACAGACAGACAGACGGACGGACAGACATCATTCTACTTTGTATTATAGATATTGAGTTCTAAACTTTTATTAGACTTTTACACGACCATGGCTCAACAAGCAGTGCATCCGCCCGTCGTAGGGGTGTGGTTACTCGAGAACTCTTAGAGCTAGAGTGAGGTAATTCTGGATTTAAACTTCTCTAGGGCCAAAGTTACTTTCAAGAATATCGGTATCCGCTGCTCCCGCTGAAAACCGCCGAAAACGGCGATTTTTGGCGGGAGTGGCGTTCACCGATATTCTTAAAAGTAACGTTGTCCCTACAGAAGCTTTAATCCGAAATTAGCTCACTCAAGCTATAAGGGTTCTCGAGTAAAATATAAACTACAGATACAAAAATGTTCTTTATTAATTTTTATTTTATTTTTCAGGTGTTAAAGAAATTCGTCGAGAATGCAAGAAAACCTGAATATCAAATAAACAAAGATTTCTTGATTTGTTTGTATTTTTAAAAATGTGAATGTATTAACTAGTTCTAGTTAAATTTTAAATATAAACATTCTCAAAGGATAGACTTTTTTTAATAGCGAAGCTTTTCTATAATTAGGGTCGGTCCGCACGTCCCTCCCGAACGGATAACTTTTTTGTTAATTTAGACATGTTAGAATTCCTATCGATTTCAAACTTTGCATTGTGATTCCTGTAGTAGTTAGGTACGATTTTGAAAGCGTAGCAACTCTATAATGTATTAATGATTATCAGAATGTCTGTAGGTCTATTTTAAACATGTTGATTTTTTTACTTATTTAATAACAATTTTTTATCTGTTTTAATTATCCGATTGATCTGATTTTTTTTGTATAGTGATTCCTGGTATAACAAAGTACAATATTATAAGCTAAGCAACTCTATAATCAAGTCGTAAAAATGTAAGTATGTCCACAAACATTATCCTGTATCAAGCAGTTATTCAACAAATTTACTTACAATTTTACATTTCTATTCTGAATATCCAGTTCTGACACTATACAGGTGTTAATTTCCATTTGTCCTACCGTTTCAGTGCTTCGCTTTTATGGATGTTGTCATCCTTGTTTTCATAATATTTACTATTACAAGGGTTAGCTTTTTAGTAGCAATGCTACTATAAACTATAATAAAAAAAATATGTCAGAGGAAAACTAAAAATGGAGATTAAAATTTGGCTAGAATTGTTTTTCTCGGCTTCTATTAAATATCAGGGACAGATAGAAATGTGTTTTGGTTAGTTGTTAAGAGCGAAGCTTTTTTATTTTTAGGGTCAGTTCGCCCGTCCGTCTGTAATGGTTAGCTTGTTAATTTAAACAGGTTATAATTGTCCTATCGATTTCAAACTTTGCATGATGATTCTTAAAACAGTCAGATAAAACTTTGAAAGCACATCAACTCTAATCGTTGCCAGAAAAAAACGTAGGTCCATTTGAAACGTGCTGATTTTTTACTTTTTTGGTAACAAATTTTTCAAACTTAAAATTATATAATTTTAAAATACTGATTTATATTACAACAAAGTACAATGATAAAAGCGAATCATAACAATTACTTACATTTTAGTTAGACTTATGCATGAATATTATGCTTATTCAGTTCTGACACTGTTATTGTGTTATTGATGGTCTGTTCTACATTTCAGAGCTTCACCTTATCTCTATAAATAAGTCCTAAAAATGTAAGTATGTCCTTTACTTAAGCAATTTTTAAACAATTTTTTGGTGGCGGCGGAAAACACCAGTAGATGGCAGAAGCGGTACTGCCGCCATTTTCTATTCAAATATTTTTTACTGACTATACTAACCTAAAAACTCAAAAGATTTTGTTTCAATATCTTTAAAAGCACAGGAGAAGCACTGAATTTAAGATATTCCTTGATAACAGAGAATTTGAAAAAAATAACATGGTCTCATATGTTTCCAAATTGCCTAATTCGGCGAGAAATGCAATAACAAATTTTTTGACGACGGCAGAAGATGGCAGTGAACGGCGTTTTTTTTAAGTTAGATACCAAAACTTGGGGTAATTGGAGACACAACCAAAAAGATTTTACCCAATTATCTCTAAAACTAAGGTAGTAGCACCCAAAATAAAATTGCTGGTATGTCGTGTGACTAGTCACTAATTCTACCCCCCCTCCCTCAACTTAAAGTTTTGATTAGACGTTAATTATTTATATTCTGTTCTGACACTCTGTTAATGTTAATCCTACCAATTCAGAGCTTGGCTTTTATGGATGTTGTCATCCTTGTTTCATTTCAAACGGGCGCTAGTTTTCATAAAAACTAGGTAGTCATTTTAGTTACTTTTTTTTACCTTTTTGAAGCATTTTGTGGTTACGTGTCGGGTTATTATTAGTATTTGATTTTATTTGTAGCGAAGCTTCTCTATAATTCTCTGTTAGTCAGTCCATATTGCTATGGGGTATTTGTGTTCATCTTGGCTGCTACTGGAGATAGACAGGTGACATTTTCAGTAAAGATTCCAATGGCACAAGTTTTGTCATGCTCATAAAGATGTTATTACATTTTTAAATTTTTTACTTTGCTACTTATAGATGGTGTCATCCTTATTTTCAACATCTAATAATTTCGAAGTTAGATATGTTAAATCTTATCTAACAAATTAAACTCGATGGATTTATAGAATGTATGGATCAAGAAATTCTTTTCTAAAATATACTTTATTAATAGATATAAATGAATTGATGTATATTATTAATAGTCGCTTCGCCTCTAGGGGGCTTTGCCCCAAAAGATTTGATCAAACCAATTTTACGTAATTTATATTTTAAAAAATAAATCTAAAAATAAAATTTTCTTTGTGGGGGGGGGGGGAAGTCGACCTTACTATTTTAATTTTAGTTTTAAAAAGAAATTTTTTTTATTTTGGGGGGAGGGGTATTTTTAACTTTTTTGGGGGGTTTGGGGTGTCCCACCTCCGAAGAAAATAGTTATAAACCTTACCAGGACCTATAAGACGTTACCCTGTAAAGGAGAACCCAATCGGTTCAGCGGTTAGCGAGTTCCTTCGCTACAAACAGACAAACGAACAAACAGACAGACTTCGTTCTACTTTGTATTATAGACTACTTTGTATTATAGTTATCTATAATACAAAGTAGAACGATGTCTGTCTGTTTGTCTGTTTGTTTGTAGCAAAGGATCTCGCTAACCGCTGAACCGATCGGGTTCTCCTTAACAGGGTAGATTCTCATGGTTCCCGGGAAGGTTTATAACTATTTTGGGGGAGGGTACCACCACCCTCCCAAGAGAAATGACAAAAAAATCGAAAATTTTTGTTAAATACGGGAGACTTCAACGTAAAATAAAGAGGTATCGTACTAAAGAATTATCGTAGCAAACAAAAACATTTAAAGTGCCACTAGAGGCCTCTAGGGGCGTAGCCGCTAGTCTATAATACAAAGTCTGTCTATTTGTTTGTCTGTTTGTTTGTAGCGAAGGATCTCGCTAACTGCTGAACCAATCGGGTTCTCCTTTACAGGGTAGCTTCTCATAGGACCCGGGAATGTTAATGACTATTTTCTTGGGGGGTGGGACACTCCCAACCCCACCAAAAAAAAATTTCTTTTTAAAACTAAAACTAAAATAGTGGGGTCGACCACCCCCCCCCCCCGACAAAGAATTTTTTTTATTAAATTTTTCTTTTAAATCTAAAATACAAAAAATTGGTTTGATCAAACGTCTTGGGGCAAAGCCCCTAGAGGCTAGGAATGAAGCCGCTAGTACATACATATATAACAGTTTTACAAAAAATAAAATGCAAACAAGGTCCATAATTACAGCTGTCTTTCATAATATTTAAAGGAGTCATTCCATGATATTCTAGGTAAAATTAAAAGAAAGATATAATCCATGGAAATTTTATGAAATTAGATCTTTTCATAAAGTGTATTTAACAAATATTTAGATTGAAAATATTTCTATTGTTTCTGGACTTTAATAAATTTTATTATCGAAATATTTACTAGAAAGAGGACTGTACTTATATACCTGTACAAATACATTGCAAGAAGCAAACAAAGTGATGTTAGTTAAATGAATGAAAAAAAAATGTGGACTGGACTAATGTTTTATGAAAATAATATAAACGAATATAAATACATATATAACAAAAACATCACAAAATATAGGCTTGCATTAGTAACTGTAGTTTCAAATTTTTTTTTAAAACGAAACTCTTCTACAATAATGGTAAGTCCGATTGTTTATTTAGGCATGTTAAAATAGTCATAAAATTGTCATAATAATATCTGTTTATGACCTCAAGGGGTCTTGGTGTCGTTTCGGTTTCTATACCTCTCATGCACCTTTAATACTCTGCGTCATAACTGAGGTGAGAAGGCTAGTAAAACCTAACTGTGCATGGTAATGAGTTGCGCCTGTTTTGGGCCAAGGCATTCCCCCCTACTCTAACTATTTATTTCGCGCACCTGACATAGCAGCAGTAGGAACCATTTTTAACATCTTTAACTATGAAGGGATGTTAAGCTGAGAATATAACCTTTTACCTCTCTGACGATGAGTGTATGTGTTAAGTATTGCGCCACGGTCACGGGTAATTAAATATCTGTTACTTTTAGGTATGTTTTAGAATGCGTAGCAACTCTATAATCATCACCAGCAGCTTTATAGGTCTATTAGCTTTTATGGTTGTTGTCATGCTTTTTTCATAAATGTAACTAAATGTATACAGCATGACCCTCGAAAAAGTATTTTTAAGTATCTGCAGCCCTTATTTCTCAATGAATTATAAAAAAATGCTTATGTCCTTGTTCTCCATAGTATTCCACATAAGTAGATATAAAAATATTTTTTTTACCTCCATTAACACCGGAGATTTTTAGAGCTAAAGTTTTGAAAAAGTGACTGAGAAAAAGAATTTTTTTTGTTTCTCTTATTTTTTTAATAGTTATATTATGTTTTTCTGGCAACTGAATAATGATACACAAAGAAAAACAAGTTAACTAATTATTTCTTTTTTATTCCACCAAAAAATATAAATTTTTAATGGCAAAAAATACTACTGAATGAATTGATTATTTGCAAATTTTAGGTTATTTGTTAACCCTTATTTGAGAAAAGGATTAATTATGACAGTTGCTCCGCCTACTTTTCTGAGATCTCAATAATTTAATAGGGGGTTAATTAAGCTTTTTAGACAAAAAAATCATTATGTTTTAATTTTATTTTCTTTATAACTTTTTTGTTATTAAAGTTAGGATTGTGAAACAAAAACAATTTTCCTGCTATATTCATAAAGATTTATTTGGTTTTTTAATCTTAAACAATTTTGCTTAATAAGTAAGTTTTTCAAAATATCATTAAACTAAAAAGACTCAAAAAATATGTGTAAAAAAATGCTTTTTACTCAAAAACTAAATTTTTTATTTCATTTTTGTATAAAGTTTCTGCTAGTAACAAAAATAAAAGGATTTCTGCCTTAATTTTGCTAAAAAAGTCGTTTCATGTTAAAAGTTACTTTTTTCTCAGTCACTTTTTCAAAACTTTAGCTCTAAAAATCTCCGGTGTTGATGGAGGTAAAAAAAATATTTTTATATCTACTTATGTGGAATACTATGGAGAACAAGGACATATGCATTTTTTTATAATTCATTGAGAAATAAGGGCTGTAGATGCTTAAAAATACTTTTTCGAGGGTCATGCTGTATATTAAAAAGAAGCTTTAAAATTACTGCCTCTTGTTCGTGAAAAGTCCACTTTTAGTCATATATGTGGATTTAATGACAACAGAAAAAAAAACTTTCCAATAGCGGAGGCGTGCAATCGTATTTGATACCAAGAAATGTAAGCTGAATAAGTTTGTGTTTCAGAAGTAACACTAATAACTTCCCCCTCGAGTTGTCATCATTGAACAGAAAAAAGTACTAATATAAAATTGAGATTGTTATAATTGAACCATTGAACATGTTTCTTATTAACTGATTTTGAATCATCAGCTTCAGTTTGTCTAGATATCACTGTCCACGTTGTCTAAACAAAAAAATATTATTTTATTAGATAAATGTTTGAAGACAATGTAAATGTAAAGTTTGGGCTGATTTAATTTTGAAGGCCAACATGTATTTAATTCAAAAGTTTATCTACTCCTTAATTATTCTTTTTTAAAGCGAAGCTTTTCTATTATTAGGGTCGGTCAGTCCGTCCGTCCATCTGTCAGTCAGTCAGTCTGTCCGGAACGGATAGCTTTTTTCGTTAATTTAGGCATGTTAGAATTTTCTATTGATTTCAAACTTTGCATGATGATTCCTGTAGTAGATAGGTACGATTTAGTAAGCGTAGCAACTCTATAGTCGTTACCAGAATGTCCGTACGTCCATTTAAACATGTTGATTTTTTACTTTTTCATAAAAATTTTTTTATGTAATAAAATCATCCGATTGATCGGATTTTTGGATTACTGATTCCTATTACAATAAGGTACAATATTTTGATATCTATAATTAAGTCTTAAAAATGTCAGTATGTCCTTAAATAAACAGAATTCTGTACTTAAAAAGTTATGTGACATATTTTAGTATAATTTTGTCAAAACTTATATATTAAAATTTTTGTATATTCAGTTCTTACACTCTACAAGAGATAATGTTTGTCTGCCATACCGTTTCATAGTTTCGCTTTTATGGATGTTGTCATCCTTGTTTCAATAAAATCACAGGCTTGCAAAACGGGGTTGTTTCCCACCACCTGGCAAAATTAAGTGGGGTGGATACACCCCACGAAATGTAAAAAAATTGCGCAATTCGCAATTTTTCAATTCAAGGACACTTGTTTGATTTTCAAGTGGGTGGATGGACATATTGGGGGGGGGGGGGGGCCACTCTTTGACACTAAAAATACACCAGTTTGTTGTCTGTTATACAACCTCATCGATTTATGTATGAGACGGAGTCAAATTTTCAATTGCGCTTCACGAACCCCTTGGTAAAACCCTGTGCACGCCAATAATTAAAAGGTGATGTTAATTCATTTTAAACATGATCCTTTTATAATAAACTAACATGATGATTGTTTGTTTGTCTGCGCCAAAGGAGCTCGCTAACCGCTGAACCGATCAGTTTCTCCTTAACAGGGTAGCTTCTTATAGGTTCCGGGAAGGTTTATAAGTATTTTTGGGGAGAGTACCACTAGCGGACGTGCTTTTACTTTCAGCTAAATCTGTATCAAATATTTACCTTTCACAAATTGAAGAAATACGGAGGTGGTTCAACTTAGATGTTATCATATTTTTAATTTCTGAAAATTTAATAAATAAAATTAAACAAATTATAGCACATTTGATAGGCAAAAGTGAGGGGCATACCTTTAATAATAAAAAGGTGAAACCAAATATCACGAATAGATAAGTATGATTTACGACAAATATTGTGTAAATAGGTGTAAAGTTTATTTTGGTTTAAGCAAAAGTTATTGCTGGTCTGTGTGGGTTATGCTTTATTTCGCCTATGCAGACTAGGCACACAGCTATAAGTACGTACAACATAATCTCATCATAAAACATAAAAAATCATCATAATTTAAGTGGACTTAACTTAATTCAAGGAATGATCATATTAGAATTGCTACGCTTAATCAATTAAAAATATGAAACAAACTCGGAAATATATGAAAATTTTTTTTTCCAATCTTAGATTTGACTGATACAAAATAATAACAAAAAACAGCTGTTGTAAATTCTTCCCTAGAGAAAGATGGACAAAATATTAGTCGCAATTTTTAACCCATACCCAAATGAGTATTTGTAAAAAACATATAAAATTATTATTTTTTTTCAAACTATTTTGCGATAAATATAATTACAACATTATAAGACTATCAAAAAAGACTTTTTTTGTTTTAAACTATGATAAGTAACTAAAATGAAAAACGGAAAAAATACCCAGGAGTCATTTGTCCAATTATTAAATTCATGTAAGGAACGAGATGGCAGTGCTATCCTAAACCAGACATTATACAGATAATTTCCATTTTAAAATACTTCATTTTTTGACAATTACACAGTAACACAGTAGTAAAATAAAAATTCGATATAACATAACTAATTAGACACTGTTAGGAAAACTTTTAAACTATATTTTACATCCAAAATGTTATTGAAAATAGATTTAAACAGTAAAAATGTAGTCTCAGCTGCTCAAAAAAATTTTCTTCCCTTCCCCAACAAGGTTTTTCCGGGTTTAAAAAGTCAATATTTTCTTATACAAGGAACTTTTAGATAATTTTTTTATCTAATGTTGTTTCAAAAACACTCTTCTATACATATATTAACAGAAAATTTCTGGTTCACACTCCCTTTAAGCGTAGATTAAGATTATTAATTATTATATAAAATCCCACTTGATTATGCTAAATACTGAACAGATGATAAGTTTATTGTAATATCCATTATAATATTAATTATACTTAAGTGTAACTAACTTAAGAGACAGGGAATTTATATTGAGAAAAATAAAATACTTATAATAAAGTAACAGGATCTGTGTTTGTGAGTAAAAAAGGATCTCGTTAACAGCTGAATTGATATGGTTCTCATTTTCAATGTAGCTTCTCATAGGTCCTGGGAAGGATTATAACTATTTTAACTATATATCCTAAGAAATTTAACTACCTATATCTGATTTATAGTATGAAATAAAAAAAAAATATGTATCTCCCATTCAAATGTGTGCAATTTTTAGCCATCAATTATCATGTTATCTATGTAGTGATATGTTTGCGATTATAAAACACTTTGCAAATATAGCAAAATGCGAAGGTGAGGTTACAACATATCTCAATTGTCCAAGTGATGATACTAATAAATAATTATTTACTTTATATATATTTAATATAAATTAACATTTGTTTGGTAAATTAATCTGTAAATACAATGGAGACGATTAGAACAGTTATTCTCGCATCGTATTATATACAGCTTGCAGCGGATATAATAGATACAATACGATACATGAATTTTCAGTTTGGATGAGAACCGGTTCTAATTCTGTGGATATTAATCTGTTTCGAAGTCGTATTAAAATTAATATTTCAATCAAAGA
>NC_137267.1:53386082-53398582 GCF_053477335.1 Acartia tonsa
ATTTGGTGACCCTGGGGTGACGGGTTTTTCATAAAATTCACGGCCGGTTTTGGCCGGATCCGGCTCAAATTTTGCATGGAGTCATCCTTTGATATTCCCAACAGTTGATACTTGACCCAGCAAGATCCCAGAAAAGTGTGGTATATCTAGGCTAGGGGCCCGACTGTAAAGGGTTAAGGGATCTGAGGAAGGTTAATTAATTTGTCATAGGTTCTAGAACAAACGCAGAAGTCCCAAACGTCGGAGTGGACACTTTTAAGCTTTTTAAATGTCTGACCCCTGCGGGGGGCTTATTTGTACATTCATATCTTAACCTAAATTAATCTGTATAGAGATACTTAATTAGATTTATATTTTAACACTCCTGCGTTTGTCCTGGAACCCTTTTATATATATATATATAATCTTTTCCCGTATCTTGTAAATAAAATGTATAATGATTTGATTTTTTTTAATGCATATGATCATAAATATTTTGAAAAATCTTCTAATCTAGTTATTTTTATACTATTAATTATTTTAGTATGAACGAGGGGAACAAATATCCAACAGTGCTGAATCATCAGGTAATTTTATTGATAAACCTTACAGTAGAAACCTTTATTATATTAAAGATTCGCACCCTTTTTTTCTATTTTCAAAAACAAGGTTGACAACATCCATAAGTAGTGAAGTACAAATATAATGATTGGACAAACGGATAAGGTGAGTTATAGAGATGTTCAGAATTGATAAATTATGGAAAATCACTAAACCTAAATATATGAATAACTAAATATACAATTACAAACGTTTCAAGTAAGTTGTGTACTGGATGCAATTTTGAAGAAAAAAAACAGCAGTTTATCTTAAATAGCAGCCGCGTAAATATAATTTCATTAATAACGTTAAAGACTGGCAAAGTGAAATATAGAGTATCTTCGTAAATAAAAAAATATGGAATGGAAAAAAAACGAAGGCGGGTTTCGTCATATTTTCACAGTAGCTTTTGTTAGGTTATTTTAGGTTATATTTTTAAAATGTTAATGATTGGCTCGTCGCGCTTTGTTAGGAAATTGGCCCCTCAGGGTTAGAGCTCCGTCTAGGGGCAAGAAATATGAGAAAAGCTACTGAGAAAATACGACGAAACCTATTACTTCGTTTTTTCTATGATACAAAAAATTAACTAATATTTTTTTCAGTATTTGTGGTGCGCCAGAGAAACAGTACTGGAAAGAGTTCTCGTCCGTACGCAGCTAAATATCTAAAATCAAATGTGTCTGCTTCACAACGAGAGGCAGATATTCTCAGGTATAATATTTCCCGTCCATACGCAGCCAAATATTTAAAATCTCGTCCGTACGCTGCTAGTTATCTAAAATCTTGACCGTACGCTGCTAAATATCTAAAATCAAATGTTTCTGCCTCACAACGAAAGGCATGTATACTCAGGTATACTATTTCTTGTCCGTACGCAGCTAAATATCTAAAATCAAATGTATCTGCCTCACAACAAATGGCAGGTATACTCAGGTATACTAGTTGGTAATTATTTAGACAAAATTCTTAAATAGTTTTCAATAAAATGACAACTTAGGACCTTTTTTTGACTGTTAGCAATGGAAGAGGAACAAAGTTTAACTTAAGGATTTTTAAAAGCGAAGCTTTTCTTTAATTAGAGTTGGTCCGTCCGTCCGTACCTCCGTCCGAGACATATAGCTTTCATTCATTAATTTAGGAATGTGAGAATTTCCTCTCGATTTCAAACTTTGCACGATGATTCCTGTAGTAGTTAGGTACGATTTAGAAAGCGTAGCAACTCTATAATCATTACCAGAATGTCCATATGTCCATTTTAAACATGTTGTTTTTTCTACTTTTTTAACAAAAATTTTTTATGTGATCTAATTATCCTTAATATCTGATTTTTGAATATTGATTTCTGGGACAACAAAGAACAACATTATAAGCAAAGCAACTCTATTATCAAGTCCTAAATATGTAAGTATGTCCATAAACATTATCCAGTATCAAGCAGTTTTTTAACAAATTTACTTACAATTTTTATTTCGACTCTTATACTTTTATATTCTGATTATTCAGTTTAGACACTATACAAGTGTTAATGTCCGTTTGTCCTACCGTTTCAGTGCTTCGCTTTTATGGATGTTGTCATCCTTATTTCTTACACTTTATTCATTAAAACACTATTGTATACAAGAATAATAGCATCCATGCGAGCGAAGATTATAAATAAATTAAGATGGTGTAATCGTTTTTATAGCTTAAGGTTCTGTAAACCATAGTCAACAAATAGTACCATTTACCTAATGTTTTGTTATTTTAGCTAATTTTACAACAGCTTAACATTAGCAAAGCATTTGATGTAATTTACCAAGTTTTAAGCTAAAATGTTCATTATATTTAAATATATTCGGTTAAAAGATATATAATTTAAAAATGAACGATATCACAATAATAACAGATAGGGAAAGTAAATCTAAACTAAAAAAAGTATATTCAACTTATTTCATGAAACATCTTATTATTTAAAATAGTCAGGTTTTTTTGGTCTGAAGCTAAAGATATTTAATGTTTCAGATATAAGTTTTGGGATACTTTATGCTATTTATCTTGTCAATTTGAATACAGAGTCCCTAGATGCTAAAGGCAGAGCCACTAGTACAGTATATTATAAGTTTTAAATATTATTTAACTTTTAAATGTAAATATAATTTTAAAATTAGTAAATATAATTACACCCGAGATTTTTAAATAATAAATTAGCTGTAATTTCTGGGTATATTATTTTTTTTTTATTCTTAATCATTTTCTAATTGTAATTATTGTCTGACATGTACTATAATTTATTTTTCTGTAAACTTTTCCTAAATTGTGCATAGTATGATATTATATGGCTTCAATAAATACGTTGCTATGCTTTGCTGTTTTTTTTTTTAAAGAATAATATTCTAATTTATTTTACACTTAGCAATTTTTTAACGAAAATTTCAACAATAATAATTGAAGTTTAAATAGTTATTTCTCGCATCGTATTATAAACGGCTTTCCGCGGATATAGAATGTACAATTATAAGATTGAAACTAGTTTTTTTTAGCCCCGAGGTGCCGAAGGGGGGGGAGGGGGTTAAGACACCCTTCCTGAAAATAGTTTAAAACTTTGCCATGACCTATAGGAAGCTTCGCTGTAAAGGAGAACAATATCGGTTCAGTGGTTAGCGAGATCCTTCGGGACAGAAAAAAACCCTTACAACTTTATATAATAGGATAGTAAAAATTATAATTTATAGTATGTTTAACAATGTTTTCCTTTACCAACTTACATTAAGTAAATTAATTGATATTTCCATATATTATATGCTTACAATTATTTAGTATTTACTGCTTTTACTCAGGGAAGGGGGGGGGGGGCATTCTGGTGTTTTTTACACTATCCCCCAAAGTTTTAGATTAACCATTTCTTATTCATTAGCTTACCAACTTTGGGGACTTTAATTGAATGTGATTGGTCGAATGTCAAAACGTTTCAATTACTTATTGAAAAATATAGAAGGGGTAATTTTGTGTATCGCCATCGGGGACGTACATCTATTTATCGGCCAATGTCTTATCCCTCGAATTAACATTTACTGCTTTTATTAAAATGAATCAGGAAATCCAGCATTGACAAATTTACTTCAAAATATGGCAAGGTTGTTATTTATCCTATAATATAAAGAAGTATAATGTTTTTGCCTGTAGCGAAGGATCTCTCTCACTACTGAACCGATACGGTTCCTTTTAACAGTAAAGCTTCTTATAGGTCCTAGGAAGGTTTTAAACTATTTTTCAAGAGGGTGTCTTCACCCCCAAAAAATAATTTGTATAGCTCTTTTGAAACTCAAATTTAAAATAGAATGAGGTTGACTTTTCATTCTCCTACCAGTGCAGTGCCCCTAGAGGCTTCTAGGGGGCGTAGCCGCTAGTAATTATTATATAATTATTATAGACTTATGTTTTTTCCTATTTTAATTTAAAGACAGATAAAAATTGCATTTTGTAAAAAATCAAGACAAAAAGTACATGTCAATGTAAATATTATTATAAATACTAATGGTTTGCCCCTAGCACCAAGGGCTCTGTATTAAAAGATTGAAAAAATCGCCTAAAACTACCTCTAGTAGAATCTAAAAAAAGCCTAAATCAATCCTCTAACCAATATTAAGCTTCCCCAAATATGTAGAACTCAATCAGTTCAGTAATTATTACAATTTTAAGTTTCATACAAAAAAACTAATAGGATATTTTTGTTATTTTTCTCATACTTGTATACTTGAATATTTCAAAAAAACGTTCTAAAATAATAGTTATTTTTCGCATCGTATTATAAACAGCTTTCCGCGGATATAGAATGTACAATTATAAGATTAAAACCATTTTTTTAGCCCCGATGTGCCGAAGGCACCGGCTAAAAAAACTGGTTTTAATCTTATGATTGTACATTTTTTTATTCGTAGAAAGCTGGATATAATACGATGCAAGACATAGTTTTTTCGTATGGATGAGAACCGGTTCCTATCCACCGGATTCAAATGAATACGAGAAAAATTGTTATATCTTAATTCTTGATAAAAATGCAGGGAAAGAAACTTGTTGTTAAAACTTGACAATTTTTGGGACTTTAATTTAATTCTAATTGGTTGGTTTATTAATTGGAGTGTCTAAACGTTTTAACAACTTATTGTTAATTACAGAATAGATAATTTTGTGTATCATCACTGGGGATGTACATAAATTTATCGGTATTATCTTATCCCTTTATATCCATGTAAAACTGTATTTATCCACTGCGCCAAATCCTTAGCAAGTTTGTGAACAGGGAGATGAATTAGAAAAAAGAAATAGGAACTATTCGGAACATTTTAAGAGCAGAGACGTCCAAGATTTTTATTTTCAGACGTGGGGTTAAGGGTGAAATCAGGGGCTTCAAAGGTTTTTAAGGGGGTTATCTAATGATTTTTAAAAAAATGAGTGGGGGTAAGAGGTAAACTCCCTTTTATAACCCACCTTGTAAGTTATTGTGGAAGTAAGAATTTTTGGAGGAGTGTAATCAAAAATGTAATAAGTAATTAAATTTTTAAGAAAATTAAATCAGCAATATGTTCCAATTTTACCTTTTAAGACTGTCATTTTTATGCTACTTAATTCGTTTTTTTTTATTTTTGATAATAATTGTCTGTAACTGTATGGAAGCTGCCTCATAAGAAAAGCAAACACAAAACTTAAGCCCTAACACACAAACACATATAAACGAGAGGATCTACAGATTAGACCATGTTCAAATACATATAACTGACGGACCATAGGGCAGGGCTTGACAGCCCACGCTATCCGCCTGCAACCTCATCAGCGAAATCTACCTTTTTCATTTTTTTTAACCCTTACAGATCGGGAGGGGGGGGGGGGCTCCAAGAGCCCTCCCCTCTAGTTTTTTCAATCTCATTTTTTTTGTAGGTAAGATGGAGAGCTGTAACTTCATGACTTTTTAAGTTTAGTAATTATACGTCGGCATGAGTTGATTTTATTAGGATATCTGGTCTGTGTCGGTCGTTGTGTCCGGTCAAAGTCGGTTGGGTAGCAAAAAATAGAAAAAAATTCTAAAAAATCTTAATTTCTACATTATGACTTTTGTGTATAAGGTAAAAACCTAAAATTTTTTTGGTGAATACTTAGATATCAATGACCTTCTGAGAAAAGTGGTGTTATGACCGTTTGACCGCTCCCTGACCGACTTTATGACCGATTTTTGTCTGTCTTTTACTACAGACATATATCATGAATATCGTGGCTTCTATTACAGCTAGAGACCTATAATTTTTTTTGGTAAATCCTTGAGCAATAATAAACAGATAAAAATAATAATTTGCGCCGCCAACCGCCGTTTTACCGCCGTAACCGCCGAAAATGGCGGTTTCCGTTATTTGCCGTTTTTCGGCGATGATCAGAAAAAGTATTTATATTTTTGTTATTAAAAATAAAAGTTCGTCCTAAAATTTGGTCATCCTAGCTGCAAAATTGGCTGCTCTACAGCTGTTTTAAAATTTAGCGGCTGGCCGCTAAAAAGCAGCTAAGGAGCGGTCTGACTGCTATGACTAGAAAAAGTAATTTTCTCTAAAAATACACATGAACCACCAGAAAAAATTTTACGTCTTTATCTGTACCAAGAGCCGAGATAGAGGGGGGGGGGCTCTTGGAGCCCCCCCCCCCCCCCCGATCTATTAAGGTGGGAATTGGGGCCCAATCTGTAAGGGTTAAAATCAGCTGGAAGTCTGAACCCCAACCAAAAGTGGCAATTCCCATTTTCCAAAAAATGTTGAAAACACGAGTTTTAATTTGATGCTTAGGCTCTGCCATTGGGTACAAAAATAAAATTATTAAAGGTCACAAATTTAAGTATTATATACACTATACCTTGGTCCTTGACAAAAAGGTAAGCTCATGGCATTCGTTTAGGATTAATAATTGGTTTAAATTGATCTAAAAAGTTTTTTTTGCATCTTTAATCAGAAGGCCGAGTTTGTAAAACTTACAAATCATACCGTTTTAAAATTTTATTTAGGTCTAAACAAAACTAATTACATAATAGCATTTATATTATTAAGTCAGGTTTTATAACTTAATCATGACAAAATCTTTTATACACAAAATGCATAAAAAAATCTTACAAAAAACTCAACATACAAAAAAATGTTTCTACATGTTATCCTTTTATAAAAGTAACATGATCTTTGTCTGTCCACCTCTACCGAAGGATTTCGCTATCCGCTGAACCGATATGGTTTTTCTTTACAGTGTAGCTTCTCATAGTTCCTGGGAAGGTTTATAGTTTTTTTGGTGGAGGGTACCACCAACCTTCCCAAACCCTCTCAAGTATTTTTCCTTTTTCTTTTTGAAACTCAAATAATCAAGGATGACAACATCCATAAAAGCGAAGCTCCAAATCGGTAGGGCAAACAAACATTAGCAAAGTGTCAGAACTGAATAATCAGAATGTAAATGTATAACATTCGAAGCAAATTTAGAAGTAAATGTGTTGAAAAACTGCCTATATGCAGGATATTTTTAAGGACATACATACATGTTTAGTACTTGATTATAGATATGCTTCGCTTTTAACATTGTACTTTGTTATCCAAGGAATCAGTATTTAAAAAATCAGATCAATTGGATTATTTTATCACGTACAAATTTGTTGTTGAAAAAGTAAAAAATCAATAAATTTAAAAAGTACGTACGGACATTCTGGATACGTTTATAGAGTTTCTATGCTTTCTAAATCGTACCTGACTACTTCAGAAATCACCAGGCAAAGTTTGAAATCGAAAGAATAATTCTATCATGCCTAAATTAACGAAAAAAGCTATCTGTTACGTACGGACGGACGGACCGACCCTAATTATAGAAAAGCTTTTCTTTTAAGAACATTGTAAGACGATGCTTTAAATAAACTGCGTATTTCTGTGTCCTGAGAAAATATGTTCAAAAGCAGTAAGGACGAAGCCCAATCTGTCCCACTTTTGAGCAAGACGAAGAAAAAGGGAAGGGGGAGGGAAGAAAATCTCTTTAAAAGAGATGGGAGAAAAGAAATCGTCTTGCTCAAAAGTAGGACAGATTGGGCTTCGTCGCAGTAAGGGAGAAAACATTTGGCTTTTTATCTCACTAGTCCCCAAAGTTTTACAATAATGTTTTCTGATTTGTTTGCTTAACAACTTTGGGGACTTTTATTAATTTAAATAGTAGGTTTATCAAATTGAGTTTCCAGACGTTTAACTATTAATTGTAATCTACAGAAGGGGTAATTTTTATATCATTAGGGATGTACATCAAGTTATCGGCTTTTGTCTTATCCCTTTAGATCCCTGTAGCCATTACTCTTTGTATTTTACCTCCCAGAGAAAGTTTTTGCATAAGTAGATAGAAATTACGATGGTCGAACATACCAACTAAAAAACGAGCTTAAAACATAGCTCAATGATTCTGCAAAAAAAGCATATCTTTCTTTATAATTTTAATTTATACAAACGTAACCAAAACATAACAATAATGGCCTGAAATTAATTTTTATGTTTAAATAACAATCAAATATATTTTTTTCTCTTCAATTAAGACACTATAAAGTTTTGATGGGTATTAGAATTTGTATGATTCGTTAACATGATAATTATTCATGATTTAATAAATGTTATTTTTTGGTGAAATACAGCAACACTAAAAATTACTACTTTCTTCTTTTCTCCACTTCATTCATATTATATGCACATATCTTAGGGGTGCAGGGATAGACACATGGAAAATATAATTCAGGGCTCGGTAGTCGCGCGTTGGCTTGGGTTTTCGGTCACTTGGGAGGCTAACATAATTGGTTTTAATCTTAAAATTTTTCATTTTAATATCTGCGGAAAGAATACGATGCGATAAATAACATATATTTTTTTCATCTGTACACAATACATATTATCTTTGCATAAACCCTTAAAATAGTATATTGAACTGAGCCATGTCATGTAGTAAGATATTTGGATATCAGTAAATTTGAGACATTTTATGATATTTAAAAGAACTATTAAACCATTTTGTAAAAATAACCTAATTATCTTGTAAAAATCTTTCAGAACATTGCGAAGGCATGAAACTTTTATTAAAATTAAAGAAAAAACGTTGTTTTAAAACTCAAATGTGACTTTTTATGAAAAGCAAACTAATAAATATTTCTTTTTTTAGACGGTTAAAAGATGGGCCCAATTTGTTACAACTTTATGAAGTGTTCCATTGTGAATTTCATGTGATATTAGTTACAGAGTACCTTGCAGGTAATACACTTGGAGATGCGATCCCCAATTTTCAAATTCTTTGAACGTACGAATAAGACCTTTACAGAAATGCTTTGCATCCAGACTATCTACCTATGTTTGATATAAGGTTAACACTATATAAGAGTAGAATCTAAATATTTGATTGACGTGCCCCAGTAATTATCAAGTAAAACTCAGGCACGAGACACAATTACTTTAGCTAGGCCCAAGGCATTATTTGTATCCTTTTATGCATTCATAGGCCTATCTTTACCAATATAATACCATATATGGGTAATGCTAGCCTAATCATGGTAAATTGTATGTGATTCATTACTATTATATGTTTATTAAAGACATTATGTTTATTGTTAAAGTAATCATGTAACCATTTAGTACAAGTATGTATGCCTACAACCATGCCTGATTTACGTCACAAGTTAACATACAGACATTTTATTAAACAGACAAACGCTTAGATCCTTATTATAAGTTGATGTTATAGCATGCACCTCTTAAAATAAGTTAGTTATTTATTGACTCTCCTACCATCAAGTTCTTCTGGCTTTAAAAAGGTAATGACTTAGTTGTTTGGCATGCATTGTAGTTGAAATTTAGGACCCTCAGTACTTAGCATGAATTGAGCTTAGGCCTTATGTTAGAATTCTAACACTTAGCACAATTCAATGCTTGGGACTTAGGGCAATTTTCTGTCCTACACTACTTATGATTTCAACACTTATCCTGTAAATATTTTCATACTTAACTTATTCACTTGTAATGTAAATACACTTTATAAAAACATTTTCCTTCCTTAGTACTTAATATACTTATATAATTCCGATCGAATATCAAAACCAACCATTTATTCTTAGATTAAAGCAATATAATACTTCGCGTGGGTCTTTTGTTGAGCTATTTCTCAACGCAAATGTAAAGCAATCATTTGTGGGGATTTTAATCTTGATCTTCTTTCCTTTAATTCTCATAATCACACTGCTGAGTTTATTGATATGTTGTTTTCAGCTGGCTTTTTGCAACTTATTTCTAACCCAACAAGAGTATCCAGCCATAATAATCTTAATTCAGCAACCTTAATTGATCACATTTGGACTAATGATGTTAAAGACCAAATGGTGGCTGGAATAATCACCACCTATTTAAGTGATAATTTCTCAACTTTTCACATTATTAAAACAAACAAATATCAGCCAACCCCAAAAGTAATTTCAAGTCGAGATTTCTCTGAAAATAATATTGCAAATTTCAAAGAAAAATTAACTAACTTACCTTTTACTGAAGTCTATAACCATAATAACCCTACAGATAGCTATGAAACTTTTCAGAAAATATTTAAGGAAGCATTTGATCAGAACTTTCCATTGAAAGAAATTCGTTTTAATAAAAACTATCACATGATAGAACCCTGGATGACCAGGGGGATTCTTAGGTCTAGGGCTAGAAAATTTCAGTTACAGTCTCAGCTTTCAAAAAATCCGTCGGAAGTGAATAAAGAATTGTATAGAAAATATAAAAATGCTTACAACAAAGTTTTAAAAACAGCAAAAAAAGTATATTACAGCAATCTTCTTTTAGCTAACCAGGGAAACCTTAAAAAAAATTGGCAGATTATAAAACAAGTCGCTGGGCTTAAGTCAAAAAAAAATTTCTCAACTGAAAAACTTGTAATAGATGGTACTGATATTATTGGTGAAAACAACATGGGTCAAGCATTTAATAGGCACTTTTCAAATATTGCACATAATATTAGGCAAACTATCAATCCTACTGACAGGCCACCTGATAGTTATCTTGAAGAATCTGAATTTTTATTTAACATTCCACATATTACACCAGCTAACATTATTGAAATTGTCAATAATTTTGAAAGTAAAAAGTCTGTTGATTATTTTGGAGTATCCTCCTTCTTGTTAAAACAAATTATTACACCAATTCTAGATTCATTGTGTTTTATTTTCAATCAATCTTTAGAATCTGGAAATGTACCAGATCAATTTAAAATGGCAATAAATAACTGCTGTATTTAAAAATGGCGGTGATATTTTTAATTTAAATGACTATAGGCCAATTTCACTTCTTTTAATCTTTTCTAAAATATTAGAAAAATACATTGCTAACCACTTGCAAGATTATTTGTCTGAAAATAATTTGATTAATGAATTTCAGTTTGGCTTTCAAGCTAAAAATTCTACATTTCATCCTATGATACACTTACTAAATCATGTGAGTAAAGCTATGAATAAAAAAGAATAAACAATTGGCATCTTTTGTGACATTAGAAAAGCATTTGATTGCGTGCCTAAACAGACACTTTTAATGAAACTTCGTAAATTTGGTATTCATGGTAATATGCTTAGTTGGTTTGAGTCCTATCTTTCCAATCGAACTCAATTTGTAAGGCTTGGGCTATTTGACTCTGAACCATTAGAAGTAGATAGTGGTGTGCCTCAAGGTAGCATTTTAGGACCAATCTTGTTCTTGATATTTTTTAATGATCTTCCAAAGTCAACATTACTTAAACTTCTCCTTTTTTGTGATGACACAACAATCTTAGCCACGGAAAAAAACCTTAATGATCTTATTTCGTTTGTTAACACTGAACTTCAAAATATGGTTCAGAGCCAATCAGATGTGTTTACATCCCAACAAAACCAAATTTACAATATTTTCCCCATCCCCATCCCTTATACCGTGGAATGAAATTAACCTTTACTTTGATGAAAATGATCCCAATACACTGAATCTAAATCCATTACTTAAACATAAAATTGACTTTGTAAACCATGAAAGTGAAATCCCCGCAATCAAGTTTTTGGGCATTTACCTAGATCCAGCCCTAAATTTTAAGTTTCATATAAAAGAATTAAACAAAAAACTATCTAAATCTCTCTTTTGCTTAAGGAAATGTCAAAGCCTTTTAACAGAAAGTGCTATGAAATCTTTGTATTTTTCTATTTTTCACTGCCATTTGGTTTATGGAATTCAAATATATACTTGTGCATCGCCTTCAATTCTTAATGCCATCAAAATAAAGCAAAAAATGGCTGTAAGATGTATAAAACAAGCAACATATTATAGTCACTCTGGTCCGATCTTTAAAAATCTTCAAATTCTACCTTTTGACTCTTTGTGTATCTTTTTTAAACTTAAGATTATGTATGAATACAAAAACAATCTGTTGCCTAGGTCTTTTAACAACATGTGGCCCCGTAGGGGTGATTTAATTGCCAATTATAATCTTAGAAATGATGATAATCTAACTATACCTGCTTCTCGCATTTCTCTAGTTGAAAGACTACCTTACTGTTCCTTACCAACTCTATGGAATAATTTTGATGATATTGACAACATAAGAAATAGTTTGACTAAAAAGCAATTTATAAGCAAGCTTAAAAAGTGCCTACTAAATAGAATTGTAACCACATGTAATAGAATTTTATGCCGCTCATGTCTTTTGAGAAATTTAAATTAAGTAATAGCTTTAACTCCATACTTCATCTATTATCAATTTTATTTTTAAAAAATATTTTAATATCTAATGTTCTAGTCCTCTCACATACACCCTTCCTCACTCCCTCATTTTCACATTGGAATGAAATATAATCCTTTTAGTTAATTTCTGTTGTTGTTTCATATTCCTATTTTATT
>NC_137267.1:53401082-53427198 GCF_053477335.1 Acartia tonsa
AATCTTATGATTTAACATTTATTTTCCGCGGAAAGTTGTCTATAATACGATGTGATAAACATAAAATATGAAATTAAAAACCTAAAGGAATCCAGACAAAAAAAGCCTTTCTTAAATATCAGCTTGTAAATTCGGGGAATTAAAGGCAAAAACCAATGACCGATAAATTGAAGTAAATCTACAAAGATGACCAACTAATATAACCCTTCTGTAGATTACAATTACTTGTTGAAACGTTTGCACACTCAACTTTTTGAACCAGCCAATAAAAAAAACCAATAAAAGTCTCCAAGTCTTTAGGAACAATTGTAATAAACAGCGCATTGCCCCCTTCCTCCCTGATTTAAAAAAAAACAATAGTAACTTATAATACAGCAATCCAGAGTCAAATAGTTGTATTTATTTTCAGACGGATGATTACGGGTTGAAGATCTCAGACTTTAGTAAAGCTCACCTAATAGAAGATGAGAAAGAACTGAAGTTTAGTAGAATAAAGGTAGAGTTTATTTTTAAAAGCGAAGCTTTTCTATAATTAGGGTCGGTCCGTCCGTCCGTAACGGATAGCTTTTTTCGTTAATATTGGCATGTCCTATCGATTTCAAACTTTGCATGGTTATTCTTTTAGTAGTTAGGTACGATTTAAAAAGCGTAGCAACTTAATAATTATTACCAGAATGTCCGTACGTCCAGTTTAAACATGTTGATTTTTTTTACTTTTTTAACAACAAATTTTTATGTGATCTAATTATCCAATAGATCTGATTTTTCGTATACTGATTCCTGGGACAACAAACTACAATATTATACGCGCAGCAACTCTATAATCAAGTCCCAAAAATGTAAGTATGTCCATAAACATTATCTTGAATCAAGCAGTTTTTCAACAAATTTACTTACAATTTTGCTTTGACTCTTATACATTTATATTCTGATTATTCAGTTCTGACACTATACAAATGATAATTTCCGTTTGTCCTACCGTTTCAGTGCTTCGCTTTTATGGATGTTGTCATACTTGTTAGATAAGTAAGTGTAATGTGTGACGTCATAATAATTCGTCTAAAAGGGAGGATGAGAAAAGAAGTGGGAAAGGAAACCCCTAAAAAAGAGAGGGATTTATACGTATTTTTATGACGTCACTCATGACACTTTCCGTATCTTCAAGTAATATGATGTCTGTGTTTAAGCCATTCCCGTCCGTTAGATTCACCCATTTTATGCCTAATTAATACCTCTGGGAGTGGTTGATAACAAGGAAGGGTCAGGCCTGTATAGTAGAACCCAAGACAGTCTTTGTCTGGAATTCATAACAGCTTGTATGGTAATGAGTTGCGCCTGTTTAGGGCCATGAAATTCACATTACTCATACGAATTATAACGTCTTTGATAATAAAGCGGTTTGCGCCAAGAATTCTAATCGACCAAAACAACTCTAGTTAACAAAAGTTGGGTTCATTTCTTTTCTAATTTAAAGGGGGTACTTTTTGTATATTTTCTGCAGAGCATTTGAATAAAAAGGTTACACCAAAATCTACAGAAAATACACAAAAAAATAACCCCTCTTTATCTTTTAGGGTACAGTAGAGTTTATATCACCTGAGCTTATCAACTGTGAAACTGTCACAACTTCTACAGGTAATTTTGTTTATCATAATTGGTGATATACATTGTTTTGTCCTTTAAGATCTCGAAACTTGCATTAGTGTATAAATCAGGGATCTAAGGGATAAGACAATGGCCGATAAATTGATAATGCAGAAAACCACAGTAGATTTCTGTAGATTACAATTAGGGATTGAAACATTTGGACACTTTACTTGTTAAACCAACCCATCTAAATTTTATAAAAGTCCCCAACGTTGTTAAACCAACTAATAAGAAAATATTTTTTTAAAAACTTCGGAGACTAGTTAAATAAACAGCCCAATGTCTCCTCTCTCCCTGGTATAAAATTTCTTCTTTAAATTCAAAACATTTGAATTTAAGAGATATTTTAGAATTTTACTAATATTGCTAAATTCAATTAATTGGAATAAAATATTAAAAAATTATGATATGTTAATTTCAAAAGTACGTTAATAATCAAAGTAACTTGATGTCTGTCCGTCCGTCCTCTAAGATCTCGGTAACCACTGAACCGATCGGATTATACTCTACATAGTATACCTACTGGTCCTGTGGTGGTTTTAGGCTATTTCTTGGGGGGTGGGACACCCCCAACCCCCCAAAAAAACAAAAAATCCCCCCCAATTTTTTTTACGATTTTTGCGAATTCGCGAAAATTTGCGCTTCACTCATATTTTTTTCCTCTGGGTATTGCGATTAATTCGCACTTTTTTCCGTAGGTGTAATTATACCTCTTGGGGCAAAGCTGCTAGTTTATTACATCCATCCCATTACATCCTGTGTAAACCGTTTCCGCGTTGTTTTCTTCTAACCTAACACGCCTTCGGGTGAGGTGTGTACTATATAATATATGTAGATTAGATCTTTTCATGAAAATACCCTTTCTCGAATTTCATTCTTCTGCTAACCTAAAAAGTTACTTTAGGGGCCTAGAAATACATATACAAAATTTCAGCTCTTTATCTCTACTGGCGACCTAGCGCCAGGCATGTAAAATATCAACAGATAACGGTAGCACGGCGGTTTTAACAATATCTCAGTAATGTGCAGGTTTTAAGCTCTTCTGCATATTTCAATTTAAACACATAAGGCCAAAGATATCATATCCAAAAAATCTTTTGTCAAAGTCTACTCTACACCTAGCGCCAGTCAGTTTTCTAAAATCATGCATTTTATACCTGTGAAAAATGAAATTACCAGCGCTATGTGTAGAGTAGACTTTGACAAAAGAATTTTGGGATATCATATCTTAGACCTTATGTGTTTAAGTTGAAATATGCAGAACACCTAAATTCACCTTCCAAGCCATTCTCTAAGCATTTTAATTTTTTTTATGAAGTAACAGGATTTCAAAACTGCCTTTTGAAAAGGCCTAAAAAATATCTTTTTTTGTCCCTTTTTTCACTGTTTATAGTTACAACTTATTAAGATATTATTCTAAGTTTTAAAAAAATTGGCGCTTCCAGCACCAAAACCGGCAAAAACAGGCAGTTAAACTTCTGTACCCCTACTTAACCCCCTAACAGACCCCCCCTCTATCTCGGCTCCTGTTACAGATAGAGACGTAAAACTTTTTTCTGGTTCATGTGTATTTTTAGAGAAAATTACTTTTTCTATTCATAGCAGTCAGACCGCTCCTTATCCGCTTTTTAGCAGCCAGCCGCTAAATATTAAAACTGCTGTAGAGCAGCCAATTTTAAAGCTAAGAAAACCAAATTTTATGACGAACTATTATTTTTTATAACAAAAAAATACCTTTTCTGACCATCGCCGAAAAACGACAAATAAGGGAAACCGCCAATTTTGGCCTAAAATGGCGGTTGGCGGCGCTAAATAATATTTTTATCTGTTTATAGTTACAACTTATTAAGATATTATTTCAGTTAAAAAAAAATTGGCGCTTCCAGTACCAAAACCGGCCAAAACAGGCAGTAAAACTTCTGTACCCCTACATAACCCCCTAACAGACCCCCCCTCTATCTCGGCTCCTGTTACAGATACAGGCATAAAACTTATTTTTGGTGGTTCATGTGTATTTTTAGAGAAAATTACTTTTTCTAGTCATAGCAATCAGACTGCTCCTTATCTGCTTTTTAGCGGCCAGCCGCTAAATAATTAACCCATTAGTGCCGAGCACCACTTTTATACGCCGATCGAGCTGAAAATCTCAGGGAAGCTTTATAATGGTAAAAACGGAATTGCAATTTTTTTGTTTTGCTCTAGTGGCGTGCACAGGAAAGTTGCAAAAAAACCCGGTTCGGCCTGGCCATAAATACCAACCAGGCATTATTACCTGTTTTGGGTGGTTTCCGCCGGCATTAAAACCCGGTTTTGTAGTAAAAACCCGGTTATTTTGACCAAAAATTGAAATATGTAATTTTTGAACGCCAAAAGTGAGATGAACACTTTTTAGAACTTTGATACGATCTGAAATTGAAAACTACACAACCTCATGTAATCTATAGGGCTACAAGTAATATACAAAGTGATTTATTTCAAATTTAGTGTTTCGGCCGGTTTCGGCTGCCGTTTCGGGTAAAAAAACCCGTTGCTCGAAGTTTTAAAACCTGACATACACAAAAAAAGAACATATAAAATTTGGGTGTTACATATCAGAAAACGAGCATAAAACTATGTGCGGGAAGGATGCTGTATCCCCCTTGAGGCTTAAGACTTACAGATTGGCTAGTTATAGAGCAGCTTTTGCAATAATAAACTACCTGGGTCTGTAATGCAGGGAAGGATCAAATTATCACAATCTCACCAGAGGTTATCCAAAGGGTGCAGGGGGCCAGGACGGGAGTACGGTTAGGGTCTCCAGGCGGGGCCTCAGGGCATTTAATGGAGTCTGGAAATATTGGAAGATCTTGATGTTTAGGCCTAAACAAATAGAGTTATATTTTGGGAAATTTGGTGGAAACCTAAACTTCACCCGGCCTAAGCTATTGTCCTATCCTCCCCCCAATTACATTATTTGTTAATAGGGAAAGGTGGAAAGGTTAATAATTTGAAGAACTAAGCTGTACCTGGATGTTAATTCTGGACAGCTTAGTTTTCCAAAGAGCCGGCAGACATTATAATTAAGCGGTCTGAAAAATGAAAATCTTTAAATTGCTGTTAGCAACCGCGAAATTAGAATGTCTGCCGCAGTGAGCCGCAGGCAACCCGTTGTTCTTCTCCAGTGGACTGGTGGCCTGAAAGTGTACATACATTAGTGTACATGACACTCCCGGCAAGAAAAAGAAGAACATAGGGGTGCGGGTTGATCACTGCAGTTTACAGAAGATAGGAAGAACGATACGCCCAGCAGCAATAGCCTTTAATGTTTTTTTTTTTTTTTTTTTTTATGGGGCGTATCGTTTACAATGGGTTAAAATGAATAAATAAATAACTATTTTGTAAACAATTTTAAATTTACAATATATGATTAATACTAATCCAGGTTCTCTTCGGCTGGAATCAATCCTCGTAAGTGGGGTAAACTTCTTGGGGTAATCAATCATTTAATAATAAGATTATTAAAGACATTAGGCAGCATCTACTTGTTGTAAGATAACATTTAATAATGAGATTATTAAAGTTATTAAAGGGAGTGTGAACCTTTAAGCAGGATTTTTCTTTCGTAGTAATTGAATATTTAATAATGACATTATTAAAATCAATGTGCAGGATTATGTAGTGTAATGAGGTAGGGTTTTTTATCTTCGGCACTTACAGCCTTTATTAATAGCAGAGTTGAATTTTGGACATGCATAACATCGTAATGCGTGTCGGTTAAATTATATTTTTTCGGCAACTACAGCCTTTATTAGTCGGGGATTTGAAATCGGAGACGCACAACATCGTAATGCGTGTCCGTAAGGTTTAATTGTTATCTTCGGCAAATTCAGCCTATGGCAGGTTCAGCCAAAGTTTCAACGGGTGTGACTCATTTGCAACGCATTGAGTTAACCCGTTTCAGGAACGGTTTTATTAGGTTTTTTGCTCTGAAGCGTATGACTCATCACACTTAGAGGCTGCGGACCTGATTTGGTCAACTAGTGCGAGCTCGTCCTCGGAGAACAGGATGGCGATGTGCCGGACACTCCTTCTGGTCTCATGAAATTCTTCCTTCCAGTGTTTCCGCCAACGGATAATTACCTGACGGACGATACCATCATCAGAAGTGATGAGGTGTAGGACCTGGCCAAGGCGCCAGAGTTGATCGCCAATCAACTCATCTGGGGACCGGAGGAAAACAACGATATCCATTTCTTTTGGTTGTGGACCTGTTTTGCCAAATTTCTTTGGTCTTGGAATGTAATCTGGAAGGCGTTCATACAGCCAGATCTGCCACCATGATTGATAGAGGCGTTCCATCTGTTCCAATAGGCGGGATGGTTGCTCTACCCTCATTGGTCCAGTGGGTGCACACCTGTTATTCCTGCCGTGTATCAGACGGTTAGGCGTGATAAGGTCTGCGTGACCTATATCCTCCGTTCTGGATACCGTGCATATTGGCATGTTGTTTATTTCATTGGCAATGTATGAAAAGGCGGTCTCAAAGGACATGACGTCCAGCTTGAGACCGTTGAATGTTGCATGGAACAAAGTTTTGATCTCTTTGATTGAGCGTTCCACGCAACCTTGATAATTGTGGGCAGCAGTGGGACCGATCTCGTACTCTATGCTGCAGCTTTTTCCATTGAGCGTTTTAGTGATGTCAGCCATGGAGAACTCTGATTTTGCTACGCCCTTGATGAGCTGTGCACCTGGGTCGATGAAGACCTTTTTAGGGTAGCAATAACGATGAACGAATCGTTGGAAAGCTTGAAGAAAAGCGTCTGTGTTATACTTCGTCATAGCATAACAAGCCGTTGCGGATGAGGCTGGGTCTCTACAAACTAGACCCCAAACCTTGACTGTGGATCTGTGGTTATGTTCACAGTGAGCTAAGAACGGACCCATTAGGTCAAGTTGGCAGTAGTAGAACGGGGGAGCAATGGTCAATCTGTTTTGATGGATTGGTCCCATTTCAGCTTCTAGGAGCTTGGCCTTGAACCTACGACAATGTGGGCAAGCCGCTCTGATCTCTTTGGAGAGATCTCTGCCATTAAGAATGTAGGCAACGTGCCTGGATTCTAAGAGTGTTGCGTTTACATTTCTGTGTAGTGCAAGCTCTTGATGGGCGTATAGCATAACGGAGTATGCTATTAAGCTATACCGATCGACTATCGGTCTAACGAAGTGTAGGGGAGACAAATCAGGCATGATATTGTCAACGTCTTCTATGTTAGTGCCCTCGACAATACGACCATTGTATTTGACAATGCCATCGTCAGTGACGACATTGTTGCCGTGGGCCTTTGAGTTGGAGAACTTAAGCACTTCTTTAGTAGCGAGTCTAAAGTAGTAATTCTCCGCCTTGTGGATTTCTTCGTCCGAAAGTTGGACGACCCGAAGATTTGGATGAGGGGGGGCCTTCAAATTACGGTACGATTTGAAGTCGAAAAAGCAGAATTTTCGAACAATGGCCATGACACGGAGAGACTTGGGCCATGACCGTTTGCACGGGTGGTAGAGATAATTCGAGAACTTGGTTATCTCTGCCGTTCTTTCCTGAGGTGATTTCGTATCACCGTGGAGGATTCTGACCTCTTGGGCAGCGGCCTGCTTCGCTTCCATTGATAGTTTAAGATCTTGGAAGGATTGAGCTGGCATGTCCTGGTAATCAAGATACATCCAGGGTTTGCCGTTTTGCCATTCAGAATTAGCATCGATATCCTTGATAGTGGCGAGGAAACGAGTACCCAAGTCGGCTATGTTGTTTTCAGATTCAACATGTCGCCATTGGTCTGGGGAAGAGAATCGGCGAATTTCGATGACGCAGCTGCGTACGCCAAGAGAAAGAGGGCGTGCATCTTGATGAAGCCAAGATAGCACAACGGAAGAGTCTGTGAAGTAGGTGACTTTTTCTACCTTGTTTTTGAGATTTTTGGCAACGGTTGTTGCGAGAATGGTGCCTACAACAGCTGCCCTGAGCTCTGCTCGAGGAATTGTGCTACCAGTTACAATCTTTGATTTGGCAGCAGCTAGTCGGACAGTGACCTCGCCTGTGAGAGACATTGACCTAACATGCACGCATACGATTGCCATGTTTTGACTAGCATCAACAGATACTAACAGATCAACTTTGGGCTCAGAATTTGCCGGAATTACGGACCGTGGGCACGAAACTGACGCAAGTTGTTGCATCGTTTCAATGTTAGTCACCCATGTGGGAAGCAACTTGGTTGGGAGACCGTCGTCCCAACCAGTGGCGTAAGAAAGGAGGTCGTGATAGTCTGCTTTGAATTTAGCAGTCACGGGGGTGCAGAGTCCGAGAAGGTCGAAGTTAGAGGCAACTTGCGACAAGATTGTTCTTTTTGTGAAATTGTGTAGAAGAGCCTCTTCAAGACTTCCTTCTACTGGTGGAGGTCTTTTACCTCGTTTTGTTTTACCGAACGAGAGAGGTTTGACGTCCAAACTGAGAGTGTCAGCAAGTGGAGCCCATCGATAGCCGAGGTAGCTAACATGTGTGCCATCATTCGACACAGTGTCTTCAGGTACAGCTGAAGATTTGACAAAGCTTTTGACGCTCATGCCTGCTAAGTCAAGAGTGAATTTGACTCCCGCAATGATTTTGTCTAGTTCAATTGCGGAGTCTGTTGAATCAGAAGTATCATCAACATAAGTTTTGGTTTTGAGAACCTGGGCACCTGCAGTATGTTCAGGATGGTTGTCCATGACATACTGAGCTACCTGTTCAAGACCTTCTGCCGTTTGGTTGCCAGAAGGTTTAACCCCATAAATGATGGTGCGCATGATGCGCGTTCTGATGGTGCCACCAGGGGCAAGGCTATCAACCCACAAGTACTTGTGCCAGCGGAAATCAGATGGATCCAACTTAATCTGATTGTATGCCATCCGTATGTCGCATGCGAAAGCATGTGGACCTGCTCTGAAATTGATGTCCAGAGCTAAGATTTTTTCGAGTCTGTTTGTGCCCTTTGCTAGGACGTCGTTCAGACTTTTACCTGACGAGGTTGTCGCAGAAGCGTCAAATACAACCCTGACTGGAGTGGAAAGAGAGTTTTCTTTAGTGACGAATCGCCAAGGGAGGTAGTATTCTCCTGGCAGATTGTCTACAAGGGCGCGTTCCTCAGGGGATAGGTCATCAATGTCACATGAATAGCCATTCAATGCTAGTTTGTCATGTGACGCCATAACTTGTAGTTTGGCCTCTGGATCCTTCTGCAATTTTCGCAGCTGGGACTCCAGAACTTTGAGGGCCCTGTTTTTGTTTGGTTGTAACTCCTTAACCGGATCAGCAATGAAGGGAAGAGATGCTACGATCCGGCGTTCGTCAGGTAAGAACTTGACGGACTTTTTTATTAGGAGTTGTTCGGCCTCTTCTTTCAGAGAAGTTGCCTCCAGAATGTCTCCGTTTTTGCAGTCATTGCAGCCACGGCATGCTATGCAACGGTAAGGTGCTTGAGTGCCTATGTCTTCACTCTCAAGATACTTGCGTTCATGTCGTTTGACGTGTTGAATATTGGTGCTGTATGTATGAACATCCAGCGAAGCGTCCTCGTCTGTTGTTTCCTCAACAGTGATTGGACAGAGATACGGAAAGGTGTCGGTTTTGGAGTCATCCGCGCACCAATTCCTGCCACTGTTCAGAAGTGTTTCAGTGGTATAGCGGTAGGCAGACAGCTCGTTGGTGAAGAAGAGAGCAGCACCAACAAAGTTTACAGTCTCGGCTGCTTTAGCCCAAGCCTTGTGGGGGCCACCAAGTACACCTGTGTGGCCGTCGATACCCTTAAGCGGGCTTCTGTATAAAGATAAACCACAGGGCAATGAGCAGATGCGCATTGGGAACAAGTAATTGTACTTGATTCCCAGGATTATGTCGACTTGGCCTCCGCCAATGACATCTGGTATGGTAGGGAGGAGCTCGTGGCCTTTGTAATGATTTACAAGGTCACCATAAGGCTCCTTGAGGTCCCAACGAGGAAATGGAGCCGTCAGCGTGTCCATTTTTGCAGCAATTATAGTTGCGGACATGGCACTGTCGACTAATGGCAGTGTGAACTTGTCACTGCCATAGGGAAGATGGACGACTTTACCACCTGCTACGTTCATGAGGGTGGGTCCAGGTCTGTGTTCTGTGGCATCTAGTCTAGCCGCTGCAGAAGCTGAAACTGCGGCTGTACCACAACCGCTGTCGTAAAAGACAAACAGCGGATTGCCGGAAAGATCAGGGACGTTTTGGCACATGAAGATGCCTGGGGCAGCAACATCAGGGAAGGTGTTGGGGTTGGAAACGTCAGGTGTGGTGTCAGAGGTTTGGAGATTCATGGTAATATTATCCATGAACAGAAGGTTGCCAGATGTTATAGGAACATCCTTGGGCAATGACTTGCGGAAATCGTCTAACCTCTTTTTATTCTGCTCGACATGAATAGAGCAGGCGAGGATATGCTTTTGCACGCGATGAGCAGATGCGTACTGGCAATTGTCAGCTTGACAGTAAAAGGTGGTGCGACAGTCATTTTTGTGGTTGTTCCACCATTCGTCAATATTGTCGAAATTGACGCTGGCGTCCATTCTGAGGCACCTGTGACAGGCTTTTGTCTTGCCATGGAGTTGACGTTTCTCCTTATGTGGTGTATTGATGTACACCTGGCATTGGAACAAATATGTGTGTATGTTCTGACAAAGCGCGCAACCAGTTGGTACAGGCTTAGAAGCAGCGCCTGTGTATGTTAAAAGTGGAATGGGTGTCTTAGCGGACTTATTAGAGGCCCTGCCTTTAGGGCGTTGTTTTGGGTCCTCTGAGGCCGAGAAAGTGGAGGCCGTGTAAGTTTGAGAGGCTGGTTTACTCCGGTTCGAGTTTTTCTGACCAGGGTTGTTACCAGTCTGGTTGGACTGTCTATTGCCGGAGTTACCGCTGCTCAAGTTGGTATTGTTACCACCAGAGGATGCGGTACCAGTATGGAGGGATGCTCCTTCATGCTGGTTAAGTTGGTATTGGAGCTGACGTAGTTCGCAATCCAAGAAGAGGAGAAGTTGCTCATAGCAGTACTGGCCATCTTCCTCCCCATTTTCGTCTGCGCTAAGCAGGAATTTTTTAGACATCTCCTTAAAGTAGTCCCCTTTAAGAAGGTTCAGTACAGAGTTGGCGATGTCCGTTTTGCCGTGGTACAAGGCTTGCTCTGCATCATTCTCTTTTGCAAATTCTTGGGTATCAGCAAGTAATGAACGGAGTTTTACCATCCATGTGATCTGCTGTTCCCAGTTGTATTTAGGGCATGGTCCCAGTTCCATGATTTTAGCCTTACGTTTGGCTATGATGCTGGTTTTGCTGCCGTAGTGGAACGACAGCTGCTTCATACAAGCCTTAATAGATTTTTCGGCTGAGCACAACATCTGCGCATTGCCCTGGAGACAGTTTTCTTTCAGGATTTCCAATGCTTCGACTTCTGCTATAGACGGCATTGAGTCGATATAAATCTGGAACTTCTTTTGGAATGTAAAGAGGTCAAGTTTATCTGTTTTGGCCCCAGAAAAGTGAGGGATAGGAATGTTGGAAGAACGCTGATTGAAAGAGTGTCCTGAGATAGGCACTCCGAAACGGTCCCTCAAGCGTTCAACGTATGATTCCACGCTGGATATTTCAGTTTCGAGCGTGGTGGACTGGGCATCCAATGCTGTCGCATCTTCCTCCATGTCCGTAAGCATCGCGTCCTCACAAAGCGTTTTGGCTTTTTGTAAGGAACGCTGTGCCTTTTCGAGTAGCTCTTTGAATTGAGCATTAAGTTTATTGAACTGACCTAACTGCTTAACTTCGGTCGTTTTAAGGTCGCCAAACTTTTCGCAGAGATCGTTGAGCTCAACAAGCAAGGGGTCCCTTTTTTGTTTTACCCTTGCTTGTTTTACCGCGTATGTCGTAGGATTTATGCGGTTGGGGATGGGAGCTGTTTGCTGGAGCATAGTTGCAGCAGGAACAGCTGTGGCCTGAGTCGTAACTGCTGGAGGCACAATTACTTGGCCATCACATGGTAAGGTACCTGCCTCGGATCCGACTGCTGAAGTGGTAGTCGAGTCGTCAGAGCAAGTAGAGGGAGGTACTGCTGGAGCAGCAGTTGTCGTAATCGGTTGAGCTTTCAAACGTGATGTACGATGTTCATGAATGAACTCGATTTTTGAGCGCATGGCTATACGTAGCTGTAACGCTTTGTTCATGTCAGCTTCGGTGACCCTTGGGTCTGGGCTGTTGCGAAAGAAAGCTATGATGTGGCGAATTGACGAGGCTTTTTCTTCCAACAATGATAGACTATTGTCTAGCTTTTCAATGCTAAACCTGTCAGGGTTATTTATGATGCTCTGACAGTCTTCGTCTATCATCATGCACTCATCGCATTCGATGATGAGTTTGGTTGCCTCATCAGTCATGGTTGGGGTTTGTGCTGTAACAAGCGCAGATAGATCGACACTAATATTGTGTGTCGATGTGGAAGCGTTATAAGCGGAGCCTGGGAGGTGGTCGTGTAATGGGAACTGTTCAGGGTTATAAAAAACCTCGTCCTGAACCTCTTTCTGTAAATCTTCAGAATAGAGTTGTTCCAAAGCTTCTTCAAGAATTGAAGCTGATTTTTGGAAGGATGGTATGGGGGAATAATTATCCCAATCTAGTTGCTGTGGGGCTAGCTCAAACTCTTCAGTATCTGTAGGGGTTGTGGGGGTTTGTGGTGAAAGGCCGTTATACGGATGTATAACGGGAAAAGTTACCAGTGGATCAACAGGTGAGGAGGGTAAGTGGGGGGCTGCAAGTAGTTGGGGAGCTGCAGGGGGTGTAGGGAATCCTCGGATAGGTGACGGGGATGGGCTACGGTGGTGGCTGTTTTGGCCTGGGGGGGTGCGACTAACGCTGGGCCTGCGTGAGGAAACGACGGGCCTAGAGTTGCGGTCAACCGGTTTTTGCCGTTGAAGTAGCGCTTTTTTTGTTTTAAGGAGTTTTTTGGCGCGTAATTCAAACGGGGTGTTGAGTTTATGTTTTTTGGCTAAAACTCTGACGGTTTTAGGCCGACGACTCGCAACAGTCGCAGAGTCGGATTGTGAACGTTTGGTGTGAGAAGGGGTGGGGTGTGAGTTAGATGGATGATAGAGGGTGTGATGCCTTGAGCGTGTAATTGCTCCGGGCGGTTTAGTGAGGAAAATCTCCTTCATTGACCACTGGATGCTGTTGTTAATTTATTTATTTAAATTATAACCTCTCTTTAGCTTATATTTTTTTTGGTGTTTTTATATTTTTGTGTTTTTACAACAAATAAATGATGAGGGGAGAACCTTCACCGAATTTTTGTTGTCTTTAATATGGCGCAGTATGGGAGGGACCGCAAGCTATCAGGGAGATGAAAAGGGGTAGGGGGGAAAACAGGTTCGGATTATTTAACAGCTATATTGTTAAATAAGAGGACAAGGAGTTGTCCTATGGGTAGGGAGAAAAACAGGTTTGGATTACTTAACAGTTATTGTTAAATAAGAGGACAAGGAGTTGTCCTATGGGTGGGTGGCACTTAGTTGTAAAGCACCTCAGCAGCTGTACAGGATTAACAGTCTGTAAACATCAATGTGCGGGAAGGATGCTGTATCCCCCTTGAGGCTTAAGACTTACAGATTGGCTAGTTATAGAGCAGCTTTTGCAATAATAAACTACCTGGGTCTGTAATGCAGGGAAGGATCAAATTATCACAATCTCACCAGAGGTTATCCAAAGGGTGCAGGGGGCCAGGACGGGAGTACGGTTAGGGTCTCCAGGCGGGGCCTCAGGGCATTTAATGGAGTCTGGAAATATTGGAAGATCTTGATGTTTAGGCCTAAACAAATAGAGTTATATTTTGGGAAATTTGGTGGAAACCTAAACTTCACCCGGCCTAAGCTATTGTCCTATCCTCCCCCCAATTACATTATTTGTTAATAGGGAAAGGTGGAAAGGTTAATAATTTGAAGAACTAAGCTGTACCTGGATGTTAATTCTGGACAGCTTAGTTTTCCAAAGAGCCGGCAGACATTATAATTAAGCGGTCTGAAAAAATGAAAATCTTTAAATTGCTGTTAGCAACCGCGAAATTAGAATGTCTGCCGCAGTGAGCCGCAGGCAACCCGTTGTTCTTCTCCAGTGGACTGGTGGCCTGAAAGTGTACATACATTAGTGTACATGACAAACTATTGGGTGACACATATAGAGATTACTAGGGTTATTAGGGTGGCTTAAACCCTTACTAATGACGTAAACTGTTATTTTTATTGGTTGAAAAGTCATATAGGTCATAATAGGGCGTAATAAAACGATAAAAAAACCATATAAAAAATAATAATTTGAATAAAATGAATTCACAAATAGATGTACTTGTCAAACATTAGATTTCACGAAAAAAATCAGCGACTTTACTATAAAAACAAAAAAGTTAGAAGGGGTATTTTGAATTTTCATGATTTTCAAATTTTGTTGAGCTATACTGGAAAACGGAAGTAAGCTAAACTGCCTGCTCCAGGGGGAAATGAAAGCCAGGGTAGTAAAGGGGGGATTCGTACTGAGAATGATGCAATTATGAAGCCGGAAACCGTTTTTTTTTTACATTTTCTGGAACCGGGTTTTAATGCCCGGTTCGGCACTAATGGGTTAAACAGCTGTAGAGCGGCCAATTTTAAAGCTAAGAAAACCAAATTTTATGACAAACTATTATTTTTTATAAAAAAAAATATCTTTTCTGACCATCGTCAAAAAAGGACAAATAATGGATACTGCCAAAATTGGCGGTAAAATGGTGGTTGGCGGCGCTATATAATATTTTTATCTGTTTATAGTTACAACTTTTTAAGTTATTATTTTCAGTTAAAAAAAAATTGCCGCCTCCAGCACCGAAACTGGCAAAAACAGGCAGTTAAACTTCTGTACCCCTACTTAACCCCCTAACAGACCTCCCTCTATCTCGGCTCCTGTTACAGATAGAGACGTAAAACTTTTTTTCTGTTGGTTTATGTGTATTTTTAGAGAAAATTACTTTTTCTAGTCATAGCTGATTAGACTGCTCCTTATCCGCTTTTTAGCAGCCAGCAGCTAAATATTAAAAAAGCTGTAGAGCGGCCAATTTTAAAGCTAGGAAAACCAAATTTTAAGAAGAGCTATTATTTTGCATAACAAAAAAAACACTTTTTCTGACCATCGCCAAAAAATGACAAATAAAGGAAACCACCAAATTTGGCGGTAAATCGATTAGCCGCAGCTGGCCGCTAAAAAGCGGATAAGAAGCGGTCTGACCGCTATGACTAGAAAAATAATTTTCTCTAAAAATACACATGAACTACCAGAAAAAAGTTTTACGTCTCTATCTGTAACAGGAGCCGAGATAGTAGGGGGGTCTGTTAGGGGGTTAAGTAGGGGTACAGAAGTTTAACTGCCTGTTTTTGCCGGTTTTGGTGCTGGAAGCGCCATTTTTTTTTTAACTGAGAATAATATCTTAATAAGTTGTAACTATAAACAGTGAAAAAAGGGACAAAAAAAGATATTTTTAGGCCTTTTCAAAAGGCAGTTTTGAAATCCCGTTATTTCATAAATAAAATTAAAATGCTTAGAGAATGGCTTGGAAGGTGAATTTAGGTGTTCTGCATATTTCAACTTAAACACATAAGGCCTAAGATATGATATCCCAAAAATCTTTTGTCAAAGTCTACTCTACACCTAGCGCTGGTAATTTCATTTTTCACAGGTATAAAATGCATGATTTTAGAAAACTGACTGGCGCTAGGTGTAGAGTAGACTTTGACAAAAGATTTTTTGGATATTATATCTTTGGCCTTATGTGTTTAAATTGAAATATGCAGAAGAGCTTAAAACCTGCACATTACTGAGATATTGTTAAAACCGCCGTGATACCGTTATCTGTTGATATTTTACATGCCTGGCGCTAGGTCGCCAGTAGAGATAAAGGGCTGAAATTTTGTACATGTATTTCTAGGCACCTAAAGTAACTTTTTAGGTTAGCAGAAGAATGAAATTCGAGAAAGGGTATTTTCATGAAAAGATCTAATGTAGATATTATAACAGGGGGAGAAGTGTCGTCATTTTAGCTTGCTAACATGGATCTCTTTTACTGGTCAGTTCAGTCCTACTAAATGACAGTTAAAATAAAACACAATAAAACAAGAATCACAGTCTTCATGAATGCAAAGATTCAAAAAACTTTCTTATCATAAATACATGAATATATTCAAAATATATCGTGTTGAAATTACACTTTTAACTACATCAACTATATTTTTTAATAATCCTAAAATTTTTACTTATAACATTTTTGTTGGAAAAAATGTACCAACATTTTTCTATTTGAATTAAGTGGTGAAAATTGTGACCATTTTTTTCTTCTTTCATGTTCTCACCAAGATTAGGGGACATAGACATATTTTATGATAAAAAAAATAAGATTGATTGAATCCAATATTAGAGAAGCTTTCTAAAAGAATAAGCTTAAAAGAGAAGTATATAATAAATTAATTGATTTATTTAACACCATTTAATCAAATATACATTTTTTTAACCGAAAGTCTAAAAGTTTTAATCAATCGAATCTTATTTAAGTACTTATATGAATTTATCATTATTTTTTTATGATAAATATTCCCTTACAGCTAATATGTGTCTTAAATTTGACATTACTTTTCATCATTTGAAGGATAATGCACTGTGAGAAAATATTATTTCCTTCAATATTAAGACCAAATGGTAAATTTTCTAAATGTTAATGAACAAACCAATAAAAAAAAACAATACCAAAATATTTTATTTTTGACTAATGTCAATTTGTAATTAATATTATTTTATTCTTAAAATGTAGTAACTGTTTTCCCTGATAATTTTATTTTTTAGTATTTTCATTGAAAAAGGAACATTTTTGATATTTTTAAAGAAATATAATAATTCTATATTATGGAAAAACCATTAAATATGGTAGCGCCACAAAATAAAACACACATAACTTACATACAGACATAATTAAATAAAGTTTTTTACTTTTTAAGTTATATCCATCTATCTATTTAGATATGTGGGCGGCTGGAGTTGTAGCCTATATGTTAGTTTCTGGCGGAGTTTCTCCATTCTACTCAGGTTTGATATTTAGCAATTTTATTATGTAATTACTGTACATTTTACAAGGGTTTAAACCTCTGAAAAAACAAGGATGACAACATCCTTAAAAGCGAAGCTCTGAATGGGTAGAACATACGAACCTTAGCACTTGTAGAGTCATTTGTTGAATCAGCAAAATATCAATGTATAAGTCTGAACAAAATTGTAAGTAAATTTCTTACTAAACTGATTAAATACAGGATTCTTAAATGTTTTACAGTCACACTCCTTGATTACGAGATTTATACTAAAATTACCTCCCTTTACCTTCCTATAAGTTCTAACTGAGTGTTTTTACTGAAAATTTAAACTTTATGTTAACACAAATTATTTCGACGAATTTAAAACTTTAATTAGGTATCTAAATCCGCATAATTTCTGCTGCTGCAAATTGTATTGATACGGGGGTTTAATTACATATTTTTACTTGAAATCTAATTGAACATCAAACCTCCATAAAAGCGAAGCAATAGCATTATATAGTAGTACTAACAAACATTAAAACTTATAGAGTGTCAGAACTTAAAAAGCAGTTGATATAAAAACATTCTTCTAATGTTTACAAAATCAACATTTGTTAAATGTGACTACAGACTTTATGGTGACGATTCTAGAATTGCTACTCTTTCTTGACAGTATAACTAAATGTTGTATTAATCATACTGCCAAATTCTAACACGTTTAATGATTATCAACAAAATTTCCTCTTCTTTGGTAGAAAAAACAAAAACAATACTAGTTTGGAACCAACCAATCAAAATTTAACATTTAAGCCAACGAATACTATAGCGTGTTTCTGAAACTTTGAAGCACCAGTGAAGTTTACAGATCAATGTCTCCTCCCTTCCTGCTAAAGATGATTGGTATACAGTGCGGCTGCCAAGCCCTACGTACCTTTAATGAACAACTGTTAATGAATTCTTGCTAGTTAGCATAAACAATAGAAATAGAAGAGTAGAAGAATATTCTGAACCCTTTTTTCGTCAAATCTAAGAGAGAACATTCCTAGCAGACAAAAGTATTGTTTACTTTCGACTCAAGCTGATGTGGATTCTTAAAAAATGATAGACTCGCTATTCGATAGTGAGGCAAAATTATTTTTGTGAAAAATCATCCAAAAGCACATTAAAAATCTACAAAAATTAAACAAAATCATATGTTAATAACCCTCTTAAGATTTTATTTCATTTTTGTAAATTTTTTTATTCGACTTTGGAGGATTTTTCACAAAAATAATTTTGCCTCACCAGCGAGTTGCCAGCCTAACTTTTTTTTTAAGAATCCAACTTTGTTTCAAGCTTTCAAATTGTAAACGAAATTTTTGGGCAATTAATTCTGATTCCGCAAAGCTTTCTACTAAGAAAATATACTGTTAACAGCTGACTTTTATGTATGTATGAAATGAAAAAAAAACATGCCTTCGTAGGAAAATGTGTACATAATTTCAACCAATGAGATCCAATGTAAATTCCGATGCGATTCTCCTATTGGCTCAATCAGACATTCCCTCTCTTTCTTAGTACCTTTATTGCATAAACTTATAAATTACTAATGATTCAGTATTTTTCGCTAAAAAGTTTCATGATGCTTGTAAAAAAAACCACTTTTTTGTCCATTTAATTGTATTGGAAAGGATATTGGACTTGTTAATTTCAGTTTTACCCATAAACGCATTATTTTATTCGTTAGCTAATAAAATCACTAATTTTATTTACTTTTGATTGGTTGGTTGGTTTCAAAATAATAAGATCGGACCTCTTAACCTATAAACTATAATCTATCGTCCATTGATCATTAATATTTAACTCTAAAAATATCCTAGAAATTAAAAGAAAATTGGGAGAAAGGAGACGGGTCAATAGGGAAGGGGCTAATTTAAAAGTATGATAAATAGAAATAACATATCTAGATGGTCCATTTGACCCAAAATTGAAAAAAAATTTGCACTTTCCTACCAAAATCTGTACACTATTTTAACCAATGTTATGTTGGGAATGTAACTCTAATGTTCTCCTGTTGGCTGATTAAGAGAGTAGGTCTCTAGATTAAATCTATTGTAAAAAAAAGAAAACTTGTTCATTAGTCTTTTTAAGTTTGACGAAAAATGAGTCATATGGACTATCTAGATATAATATGTCAATTCTTTAACCTTTGGAAAATAAAAAAAACTTGTTATTATCAGTTTAAATAAATTCTTTGTGTAGATCAGATATGAATAAGTGGATGTTTTATCACTTCTGCAAATGTATCACACTAGCAGATTCAGAATTGCATAAGTAATATAATAGACACCTTTCCGCGGATATTAAAATAAAAAAACATGACATTTAAACCAGTTTTGTTAGCCCTGAAGGGCCGAATGTATTATTTTATTATACATATTTTAATATTCGTGGAAAATCATCTGTAATGCGATGCTAGACATGATTTTTCAGTATGGCGAAAAAACAGGTTCTAATCCAGTGGATATTAATCGGTTTGAAAGCCATGCGGACGTGATGGAAAAAAGATAAAGTGATAAGATATACAAACAAATTAATTCTTCATAAAATAAAAAATAAACTTTCAGTGTACTCTATTGTGTATAAAAAGGTTAAATTGTTAACGATCTCATATAATAGTTCTTTTTTGAGTGATAATATGTTATATATTTTATTAAAATGACTACATGGCCAATGGATTTTGATCCAGATTCTTATTCGAGAAGCTACTCCATAGTTAACTTTGTCTGTTCGTCGTATATTTCTAACTTGTAACGTCTCTGTCGGTATAAGGCTTCAAAAGACATACATTTATTTATAAGTTTACGTGGTTTCCTATTTTATTTTATCAATGATTTCTGAATACTACTTTAAAATTCACTTTGTTTTTTTTTGTTGTGCATCACTACTTCTGCTTGTCATTCTTGTTTTTTTTTAATAGAAAATTTTACATTTAATTTGAGATCCAAAGAGAAAAGACAATACACGATAATAGTTATTTCTTTCATCGTATTATATACCGCTTTCCGCGGATATAGAATGTACAATTATGAGATTAAAACCAGTTTTTTTAGCCCTGAGATGCCGAAGGCACGGGCTAAAAAACTGGTTTTAATCTTATGATTGTACATTTTTATATTCGTAGAAAGCTGCATATAACACGATGTTAGACATAGTTTTTTCGTGTGGATGAGAACCGGTTCCTATCCACCGGATTCGAATGAATACGAGAGATTGAAATAAAAACAACTTCCAATAGTGAAAACATAGTACGGCCCTACAACAAACGCAGGAGTCCTAAACGTCAGAGTGGACACTAAACCTAACCTAACCTATTTTAGACCATCTTATAGGTTTTTTAAATGCCTAACCCCTGTGGGGGGCTTATTTGTTCATTCATATCTTAACCTAACCTAATTTGTATAAAAATACATAATAAAATTAATATTTTAACACTCCTGCGTTTGTCCACTCCGACGTTTGGGACTCCTGTGTTTGTCCTGGAACCCATAGTACCCTTTCTTAAGATTAAAATTATTGATTGAAAAGTTTAGAAAAAATAATCAAATGGAAGTAAATTATAAAACTCGGCTTTCATTACAAGTGATCATCTAGAGAATAAAAGCGCATCATCCGCGTGTAATAGGTGGATAATAGGATAAATAACATCCATCAGACAATCAATTCTTTGAATGCACGACCTTTGTCTGAGAGGTTCTAACTGTGCATGGTAATGAGTTGCGCCTGTTTATGGACAAAGGCATTTCCTCTACTGTACCTTTGTATGTTGCGCACCTTACATGTCCGCAGTAGGAACCATTTTTAACATATTTAGTTATGACGCGATGTTCTATTACAGGTAGTAGATGTCGGACCATAGCACGCACCCTGTCCTGTGAGTATGATCTGAGTGTTCCAGAAATGACCCACACCTCACCACAGGTAAGCTTACCTGGAAAGCGCTGGAATGTGTAATGTATGACGTCATAAAAATTCGTCTAAAAAGGAAAGATGAGAGGAGACAAAGGAAAGGAAAATCCTAAAATAGAGATTGATTTAGACATATTTTTATAACGTCACACATGACACTTTCCAGCGCTTCCTTACCTGGTAAGAAGCTGTTTACAGTGCCACCAAAAAAATGACGTCATACATTACAAATGACTAATCATAGGCCAATGCACATACTAAATTACCAATGGCATTCCAGTATACATTTTAATTGGCTAGTGGTAGGCCAGTATGACGTCATTTTTTAGGCACTATAAAAAGCTTCCCTGGTAATTTCAGCCTGTACTTTTCAAGCTTATTGTATCTTTTATATAATTATACAGTATATGTTATTCATGTGAACACAAATTCTTTGTTCAGACTTTGAACCTTTTTTATTTCAATAATAAACAGAAATGCGTCATCTACAGCTGTATAACTCCAATAGCAGCCGATAAAATCATATTTCTCCATTACGCACTAACCACTAACTGACAGACAAAGTAAATTATTGAGTAACTTCGCTGCCAAAAAATCTATCATATAATTTGATTGCAAAATACGATGAAATCCGCTGCTTTGTTTTCTTTCCATAATCCAAATTACTTTTTTTATATAAAAATTAGACTAGGCGAGGAGTTGAAAAATTTACATATTTCTTTTTCAGGCCAAATCTCTGATATCACAGTTGTTGGTAAAAGATCCCTCCGCCAGGCTTTCTGCTGAGAGGGCCCTAGAACACCCCTGGCTAGATTCAGACAGGTATAGTTTATATTTTTGCTGAGAGGGCCCTAGAACACCCCTGGCTAGATTCGGACAGGTATAGTTTATATTTCTGCTGAGAGGGCCCTAGAACACCCCTGGCTAGATTCGGACAGGTATAGTTTATATTTCTGCTGAGAGGGCTCTAGAACACCCCTGGCTAGATTCAGACAGGTAGTGGATGTAAAGAAACAATCCTTCAGGGAGGGAGGGGACAATGGGCTGTTTATTAGCCTAGTCGCCAAAGATTTATTGTAACGTATTTTATTCGTTGGCCTATGACTTTGGGGACTTTTATTGAATTTTCTATTTTGGTTCATTAATTTGAGTGTCCAAACGCTTCAACCATTAGTTGTCATGTATAGAAATATTCCTTTGTGGAACTATTGGTGCAGGTGTTTATGAGAACTTTTTTTTACATAATTATACTAGTTACTGGAATATATCATAATGTTGATCTTATAAGATTTGACTGTGAAAAAGGGTGTTTTAGTTGTAGTAATGCTATCAGTTACTGGTATCCTAACTATTTGCCCCAAATATGCTTAAAAGTTTGCTTCTAGCTGGCTGTATTTTACAAGAAATGTTTCTGAAAAAAAAACATCTAGCTAAAATAACATTTTAAATGCCTATAACTTTTTTGTTATTGAAGCTTCAGGCTTCAAATTTGGAGTATTTGGGTCTACTTGTGGCGGTCTTTCTGCAGTTAGAGCGGTGCATTTCTTGCTGGCTTCCTTTAATTATTTTTTTGCTCTGGTTTGATATTGTCGTATTCAAATAGTACATTCTATAAATATGTAGGTATTTAATTATTTATTTTGGTTATTTTTTTATTATATATATTTATAGTATATTTACCAAAGGTCTCCCAATATAGGTCATATAAATCTTTAATTAGACAGAAATAACATTTATTTAGCAAAACATTATTTACTTAACATACCATATTATCGTGGGGGTCTTTAGCATAATATAAATTGTCTATCATAGATAGGCAAGTACCGGTTCAAATACAGCGGAAATTAATCGATGCAATACTGAAAAAAATGTTTATTTAATTATAAAACAAGGATGATAACATCCATAAAAGCGAAGCTCTGGAATTGTAAGACATTCATCGAATAGCAAAACTTGTAAAGTATAAATTGCATAAGTGTCAACTAAATTTTAAGTATATTTTTTTCAAAACTGCTTAAATACACGATAGTTTTTAAGGACATAATTACATTTATAGGTACTTTGTTGTCCTAGGAATCAGTATTCCAAAAATCAAATGGACAGGGTAATCATATCACATAAAAAATTGTTGTCAAAAAAGTAAAAAAGATCAGCATGTTTAAAATGGACGTCCAGACTTTCTGGTAACGATTAAAGAATTGCTATGCTTTCTAATTCGTACCTATAATTTGGAATCGATAGGATAATTCTAACATGTCTAAATTAACCAAAAAATGCTAACCGTTACGGACGATTGGACGAACCTATCCTACTTATAGAAAAGCTTCGCTTTTAAAAAGTATATTCTAATGGTATCTATATATTTGTAGAGTGTATGTAGAAGTATTATTTGAGTTAGAAACCACAATTTGTTTTTGTATACCGTTTACATGATATTAATGGAGACACATACATTCGTACATTTAGATATAAATACTAGGAGGATACTAAACTGCTCACAAAAAAGTATATTTTAATTGTACTCCTATATTTGTAGGGTGTATGTAGAAGTTTTATTTGAGTTGGAAACCACATGGATGAGAAAATGTCTCGCCAGAAGAAGGTAACAACATATAAAGTTTCAAGGTCTGTCTTTTGGTAATGCATCAGTGACGTCATCAAATAAGATAATATGAAGAACTATTTTTTTATGAGTTAGAACGACAGTCTGTCTGCCAGAGCGTTTTATGAAAAATCTGATGTTTTATGCTGTTATTTCATATCCAAGTCTTATTTTTGTGATGATTCCTCAAGCAAATCAGCTTCAAGTTTGTGATTTTTTTAGTCAGTATGGTAGAAGTCACAATTGTGATTGATATTTAAACAAATATAATTTAATTATTTCCAATGTTTAGATGGTATAGAGCACTGAACGCTTTGCGCGCCATGCACACAATGAGAAAACACAGTATTCCTGATTCAGCTTCAGGTATAGTATTATCATTATTAGAATAGCGTCATGAAAACAATGAGAAAACACAGTATTCCTGATTCAGCTTCAGGTATAGTATAATCATTATTAGAATGGCGCCATGCACACAATGAGAAAACACAGTATTTCTGATTCAGTTTCAGGTATAGTGCTAGTATTATCATTAGTTGCAACGCCCCCTAGATGCCTATATGGGCATTTGAGCCAGTAGGCCTACCCTCGACTTTTAATTTCGATCTTAAAAGAATTTGTTTTAGTGCATTTCTTGGGAGGGTGTTGTTCAGGGATAAGGGATGGGAAACGTAGGAAAATATTATTTCAGGCCTATTTCAAGCCTAGGCCTATTTCTAGCCTAATAAACCAGTTTTGGGATGGCGCATTGGTTCGTATAAAACGCTAATAAAAAAGCTGTGTGTGTGTGTGTAGATAAAGTATAGAATCAAATTCAGGTAGCTAGTTTAAAGTAAAAAACATAACTTTTTATAAACCTATATATTAATGGCTTTTGTTAAAATGAAGTTTTTTCTCTCCCAAAATTTTTTTATCTTTTACTTTGGTAATTTGAACTGTCAGAAAGCTATCGTTGGGTTTCCCTCAGACAGATTTTAGTTTGTATTATTTGCATTTTTATTAATGAGTAAAAATTTTATTTGAAAATTTCATTGCTAATTAAAATTCAAAATAAATAAATTAATATGCACTTGGGTAACATTCTATCAAGTTCTTTGGATACTATTAATTAGTGATAGATTTGTACTGTGTTGTATTGTACATATATTAGGGTTTAGGTGTTTTATCAATTCCGTATTATATTTTTAAAATTCAAAATACAACATCTAATTTATAAACTACCAAATGAAAATTCGTAGCTACCTTCTTTCCAAAAAATAATCCCGTTATTTTTGTTTTTTTCTGTATGGCCCTTTTTTAATGTTTAACTCTAAGCAGATTTAATAATTAAGCTAATGTGATCTAACACCATTTATATTTATTTTTTCATAGCAGACGAAATCATTATTTTTTCCAGAATTGTCTGCTTCTAAAATTTTCGCCAATTGGTGATTGGTTGTTAAAAAAAGGGCCGATTCTTATTGGTTTAGAGCGATATCTACTTGGGAGTGTCCGCCAGTTTGATAGTAATTTGTAATAGTTGCAATATCCCTTTAGAATCTAGGCCGGGACCTAATTAATGGCCAGGTTATCTATCCCTTATCCCTGGGTGTTGTTATTCTCCACTAAAATAGTGATAATCCTTCCCATAACCTAAGAGAAGCTTCAATGTATAGAGAAACATATCAGTGCAATAGTTAGTGAGGTCCTTTGGAACAAACAGATAGACAGACACACACATAGACAGACAAACATCCTGTTACTTTTATATAAATGATAATGATACACATTCAGCAGAATGACAGTAAATATAGAACAGAGTCGATAAAAACCGTTAAAAATATAAAAGACATTGAGCTAATCTCAGGGATCTAAAGGGATAGGACACTGGAGAAAAATGGATGATAAACAAAATTAACCCTTCTGTAGATTAAAAGTATTGAAACACTACTAGATTGGCACCAACCAATCAAATTAAATACTACAGGGTGTTTCAAGATAAATGTGTTTTTTTAAACTTAACTACTTAAAGTTAAAATAAAATAACGTGGTTTTGAAACTTTGGGTCACAGTGTAAATGACTGTCTATTGTCCTCTCCCTATCTGGTTAAACTAAAATTGTAAAGTAAATAAATACCAGCATGGATAATAAATGTTTTACAATGGATATAATTTAAGTGGATATTATGACAGGGGAATTTTGTCGTTAATTTTGGTTGCTATTATAGAGCTTATTTATTGGTCAGTAAGTTACTCTAGTAGGAGGGGAAGTGATGGGGTAAAATGGGATGGATGTAGGGTTTCGTTGTTTTAGCCAGCTAAGTGCAACACTGTATCGGAGTACATGTAAATCTGGTGCAACATCCAAGTAACAATATATTAATTGCAAGATCAGACACAAAACATTTTTTAGGTTATAGAATTTTCACACATATAAAAAAGACATAATTGAGAGACTTCGCTGTAACAACGAATAAGATAATATGATAATAATTATAATACATTAGGTACCAATGTAATTTACATTCTAATGTATCCTCCCTACCCTGCCAAGTATAGAAAATAATAATTGAATTATACCTTGGCAATGGTGTTTAACCACTTCTGCACACGTTCACTTTAACAAATTAGATTAGATTTATTATTCTTGGGTGTACATACACAGAAAAAAAAACAATAATAAATTAATTAAATAAATATTATGTACATTTATATATACAGTCAAATTTTATTGATATGGTTAATTTATAAAAAAATTCTTCCCAAATGGCAGTTTCCTAAAAAATA